>NW_026000260.1:68357-76026 GCF_001458135.2 Marmota marmota marmota | reverse complement strand
AGAGGAGAGAGAGAGAGAGAGAGAGAGAGAATTTTTAATATTTTTATTTTTTAGTTTTCGGCAGACACAACATCTTTGTTTGTATGTGGTGCTGAGGATCGAACCCGGGCCGCACGCATGCCAGGCGAGCGTGCTACCGCTTGAGCCACATCCCCAGCCCTGGTGTATTTTTTAAAATGATTTTTTTAGTTGTAGTTGGACACAGAATCTTTATTTTATTTATTTTTATGTGGTGCTGAGGATCGAACCCAGGGCCTCACACGTGGTAGGCGAGCGCTGTACTGCTGAGCCACAACCCCAGTCCTATATGGTGTATTTTTAACAATCCTGAGTGCAGCCTCCAGACAGCTAAGTTCTGGCCTGGGCACTGTGCATGTTATTCCCAGGTACTAATGGCCTTTTTTTCCTTGAATGTTTTAAGGGTTTATTTTAGGTATTTATTTATTTGTTTGTTTATTAATTTTGGCACTTGGTATTGAACCCAGAAGTGCTTAACCACTCAGCTACATGCCCAGCCCCTTTTAATATTTTATGTAGAGACAGGGTGTTGCTGAGTTGCTTAGGGCCTTGCTAAATTGCTGAGGATGGCTTTGATCTCACGATCTTCCTGTCTCAGCCTCTGAGTGGCTGGGATTACAGGTGTGCACCACCGTGCCTGGCAGCATGTGACCTTTTTTATTGAGTGTTCTGGCTATAAAATTGTATTGATTTTAAATGATATGTCCTAAACTTGTTTTCCTCTTATGCCTTGTTATTGTTGTGTTTTAATTTGCTAGTGCTGCTTTTACGCAAAGTACCACAAACCAGTTGGCTTAAACAAAACACAGAAATTTATTACTTCATGTTTCTGGAAGCCTGAAGTCCAAGATCAAATGTTGACAATGCTGTGTTTCCTTTTCAGGAGCTAGAGACATCAATCAGTTCCAGGCCTCTCCCCGGGCTTCTAGGAATTCCTTGACTTGGGGCTGAATAACTCCAGTCTTCATATGGTGTTCTCCCTGTGTGCATGTCTCTCTCCATATTTCCCCCGTTTTTTAAAAAAATATTTTTTTAGTTGTTGATGGACCTTTATTTTGTTCATTTATTTTTATGTGGTGCTGAGGATTGAACCCATTGCCTCACACATGCTAGGCAAGTGCTCTACCACTGAGCCACAACCCCAGCCCCATATTTCCCTTTTTTATAAAGACACTAGTCATATTGGATTAGAGGCCCTGTCTTATTTCCTTAGGACTTCATCTTAACTAATTACATCTGTAATCAACCTGTTTCTAAATAAGGTCACATTTACAGGTACCTAGGCTTAGGAGTTCAACATAACTTCTGGGGAACACAATTCAACCACTAAAAGTAGGTGTGATTTTTCAGAATGTTCATGTTTTAGAACCACACACATTTCATTGTAGTACATAGCAGAGCCCTCTGCACCCTACTTCCCCTTCTGTTGCTATGGATAAACCATCCCTGAAATCTTGTAGAGAAGAAAGATTCTCCCTTTCAACTTGTTTCTCTTGTGGATCTTCAATCTTTCTCTGCTGCATCTTAATCTTTAAAAAGTTTTCTCTTCTGAAATCTCCAGAGGCTGTCATCTTTATGTATCTTCTTCCCTTCAGAGAAACTTCCTTGAAATTGTTATCTGTACTCACCATTCCTTTTTTCCCCATGTTTTTTATGTGATACTCCACAGAAACTGCTCCAGTCAAGGTCTCCAGACCTGCACATTGTGAAGTCCAGTGGTCAGTCTTCATCTTATTATATTGATCACAGGATCTGACACTTGATTGCTCTCTTTCTTTAACACTGGCTGCTTGATTCCTAAGTAGCCTGGTTTTCCTCCCACCTCCCTACTGGCTCCTCAGTTTTGTATGTGATTTCACTTATCTCCTTGACCTTTAAATTCTGGTGTTCCTTAAACGTACACCTTGGACCTCTTTCTCATGTATTTGTGGAGCTTGTCCAGTCTTGTGTCAATATTATTTCTGCATTGAGAATGCCCAGATTTTTATCTCTAGTATGGACATCTAGATTTCAGAATTTCAGATTCACATTTGATTGCCTACTTGACATCTTCATCTGCAAAACTTAATATCTCAAATTTAATTTGTTAAAAACTTCTGATTTTTCTTCCTTCTCTTCATCTTAAATCCCATCCAAGCTCTTACATATTGTTCTTAGTACATCAGCAAATTCTGACTCTAACTTTATAGCATATCCATAATTTGACTGCCTCTTGTTACCTCCTCAGGCACCATTCTGGTCCAAGTCACCAACATCTCTAATTGGATCACTGCAACAGCCTTCCAATTTGGCTCTCTACTTCAACTCTTGCCCCCATTCAGTCCAGTATAATTATGATCAGATGTCACATGCACTCAAAACTTTTCTGTGCCTTCCATCTTAGAGCAAAACCAGAGTCCTTGCAATGTTCTGTAAAGAAAGCCTTGTACCCAATCTGGGCCTCCCATTTCCTCTACATGCATCTACATGAACCAGTCCCCTGATGTCTTATTTACCCCCTGCTAGTCTTGCTCATTCTACTTCAACACACTTGTCTCTTGGCTGTTTCTGGAACATACCTCCTACTACAGGACTTTTCTACTTATTCTCTTTCATGAAAGTGCTTCTCCAGGAACATACAGATATCTCTACATGGTGTGCTCCTCAACTCTGTTTGGTCTGTACATAAATATAATTTCACATATAAGCTTCGATTGTAAATTTGCAATTATTACTTCTTTCCCCATATGAATGCATGCTAGTATATTTTCCTTGCTTTACTTCCCCCTTAGTACTTAGCTCTAGGGTATTTTTATACCATCATTTACCAGGGACACCCCTTTCTACTTTGAGTAGTGTCCCATCCCTATTGATAAGCTATGTGGCTAACCTACTTAACCAAATCTGACATGCTATATATTTCATTGATCTTAATTGTTGTGTTTCTCTTGCCGTACAATATAAGTTCTGATGGTAAGGATTTATGTTCTATTCTTCACCTATCCCTAGTATCTATTAACAGTGCTTGGCATATAGTGACAATTCAAATATTGCATGCATGAATGAAATGTTTAAAAACTGGTTCTGTATGATAAAATATGCTTAAATATCTAAAAAGAAGTCTGAATTTGGCCTCTTTATAGAAGCATTTATGAGAACAAATGTCCTTGAAATTGCTGTTGGTGTAGAAAAACAAAACACATTTATGAAACTGTTGGAAGCTAGAATATACACAAAGTGTGGAAGTTTAATAGTTGGCCCAAAACATTATCCTGTAGTTCATTATGTCCCAAGAAAAATTTGAGATTTCTTAAATTCAAAATGAATTCTTTTCTGTTTAGTTTGTCAGTGTCGTATTTGGCGCGGGTGGGGGGCGGTTACCAGGGATTGAACTCAAGGATTGAACTAACTTGCTTGGAGTCTCGCAGTTGCTGAGGCTGTGTCCATAAATAAAATACAAAATAGGGCTGGGGATGTGGTTCAGTGGTCAAGTGCCCCTGAGTTCAATCCCCAGCACTCCCCAAAAAAAGTTTTTTTTAAATTTGAAGAGCTTGTGTTTTCATAATAAAATCAAATTCACAATAGATACAGTTACGATACAGTGTGATATCTCTTCTAATATAAAAATCTTTATCTTCCACCAGTCTCCCCAATCTAGAGACCTCTGAATATTGCTTAATGAGGTGAGAAAATTTCTACAAATTGATATTTGGATCAGGTATTAATAGGTATTGAATAGAAATTTGCTTAAAAGTTGAGAAAGGAAAAAGCATTTTATGGCTTAGAGAAATATGTAGATACGCATTGCCTCGAGCTGTGAGAGAAAATTACACTTTTAGCAAGAAGTAAGTATACCAGTCTCTTCTGTGATCATATTAATATTCATCATGTACAGTGATTGTGTTGTTTACAGAAGTGAGTTTGAGAATTCTTTATATATTCTAGATATAAGAATTTTATTAGATTTTGCAAATCCTTTTTTCTAGGACAGTGGTTTGACTTCATTTTCTGAGCAGTCATTTGAGAAACAAGTTTTCAATTTTGGTAATTTTTTTCATTTAAAAAACTCTTGTTTTTTTTTTTTTAATTGTTGATGAACCTTTATTTTTTATTTTTATGCAGTGCTGAGAATCAAACCAGTGCCTCACACATGCTAGGCAAGCACTCTACCACTGAGCCACAACCCCAGCCCCTGTCTTGGTTTTTATCCTATCTAAATTTCTATTTGGTTTCTTCTAGAAATTTTAGTTTTATCTCTCACATTTAGTTCTACATTCTATTTTTACTTAATTGAAGAGTTGAAGTTCATTTATTTGCATATGCATGCCCAATTCTTTCAGTACAACTTGTTAAAAATGTTATCCTTTCTCCATGAAATCACCTTGGTACCTTTGTCAAGAATAAACTGATAAATGAAGGAAGTACAGTCCCCTGTCTCCCCCACTGAATGTAGCTATAAAACCTAGATGGAATGCATGGAACAGTTATTTTTGCACACTGAAAGGAAATATCAGTAGGCCAGCAGGAAAGAAAAGAAAAAAACAGTTCAAAGTTATGCTGTGAGCTTGACATTGTTTTCCATCTAATCTTGCCACATGGCTCCTAAGGTGCAGCACAGCAAAATAATGAAAACCCCCAGGTTTCTTCCTGGAACACAAAAGGGTAGCCCCCAGGAAAATGGAAAGTACCAGGGGGTAGGGAACATGTAGGGGGAAGACTTCTAGAAAGCCACTCAATAGTGTTGATTATGAATGCCCAGATCTCCCTCCAAGTTGCATGTCCTTGGATATGTTGTTCCTAGATTCTCAGAAGTGCAAAAGGATAGACCATGGCTCAATTCCAAAACTAGCCACTGGTTGGTGCACGAACACAGGAAAGCTTTCAAAGATGAACTGACAGTAGAACCATAGCCCACAGAGAGCTGGTCAGAACGTGTGACTTGAATTTACCCAGGCTGATTGCCTGCTAAAATGAAAATATCAATACATTATCCATAGAATTTAATCAAGACTTATAATCTTATAACATGAATATATATAATATTCTGTTACAACCTGTAGTCCTAGTGACTAGGGAGGATGAGACAATAGGATCACAAGTTGGAGTCTAGTCTCAGCAACTTAATGAGACCCTAAGCAACTTAGCTGAGACAGCAAGGTCCTGTCTCAGTCAAAACAAAACGGGGGTTGGGGATGTAGCTCAGTGGTAGAACAATCCTGGGTTCAATCCCCAACTCTGAAAAAAAATATTACTTGGCATATGAAGAACCAAGGAAATATTAATTCATTCAAACAAAAAGAACAAAATGTAACTTTATGTATATAACAAACACACACACACACACACACACACACTGTCCCACGTTGGTTATAGGACATCCATATCCCAGAAATATCTCATTGGGAAGCAAATACCTATCACCAATTGTCAGCACTTTTCAGTTGACTTAAAATAAGTGAGAATATGGTAGACTTTATGGCCTATTTGTGCATTGTACCCAAAGTCACAGCAACAGGAGATTAACTATAGCTAGCTTCCAGAGAGACTTCATGACACCAGACCTGAGGCAACAGACTCAAGATGCAGAAACAAAAACAGGAGTGTTATATAAGGTGCCTTCAGTGTAGTTAAATCTGTTGCTTAATGATATCACCAAGGATCAAATTTTCTTTCATCTCTGTGCTGCCATCTTCAGTATGTCAACTAACTGTTCTCCTGAAGATGTCCAATAAATTTTTAAGATACTGATTGACTTTGGTTATATAATGATTAGCAAAAACAGATATAGCCCCTGTCCTTGTGTATTTACAAAAATATACTGTATGTGAAAAAGGTAACAGCACAGTGTGTTACATGATATGGTTACAGGGCTGGGATAGTTTTTAACATACCAAGCTCGAATCTTCTAGGTGCTCTTTCTGTTAGAGAAGGCTTCCGGTAAATTTCAGTCACAATTTATTGTCTTTTCCCTGCTTACCCATTCATGACTAGTTACCTAACATTCCCCTCCTAACAACTTGTGTCCCTCAATTATTTTAGGATATTTGGACATTGACTGGATCTGGCTGCTTCCTGCTAAGAGAGGGTAAAGTTGAGGGAAGTCACCCAAAGTCCTTGTTCTATATCAGGTGGGACGTGGACAGTTAAGGGCATTCAGCTTCAGAGCAGTCCAGAGGTCCACAGTGGCAGATGGCAGGTGACTGGACAAGGCATACATAGGGAAGGGATCATGTTAAGACAACAATAAAGACAACAAAGCATTACTGTTTTTGTAAACTATTAGCATAAAAGCAATTAATATTACCAGTCCGTCTCTGAAAATCATGAAGACAGCAACTCATTAAAGCTTAAGGTGGGGTCCAACATGCCAATGATTTGTTAGTGGAAGCCATATAAGGCTTTAGAAACATGAGCAGAGTTTTTAGAAACACACATTTAGTTTTTATAATGGCACAGGTGTCCTTTTTAAGTTATAGTTAAGATATCTAATGCTATCTAATTTTGTAAAACAGATTTCTTATTAGTGTTACCTCTGTGTTTAATAGAGGGATCCCTTTAGTGTGTCACTTAGGGCTCCCTTGATAAAGTAAATTAGGGCTTATATATGCCACATTACATCTTTTAGGCCAATATGAGGTGTAAATATTGGGGCTATATAATGATACCAGTGAAAAACAGATCAAGTGTACCCGGGTAGGATGTGAGGAAGAGTTGTGGTCTGTAACACTGGACTTAAAATTAATGCAGGACAAACTTGTGACACTGGTAGTGTCTTTTGTGATAGTCATTTTCAGGCACTCCTCTATAAGAATCTTTCCTTTTTAGGCTCCTCCTGTCTTTACTTACTTTTGGTAGGACTGACACAAGTGTACATTTCAAGTTTATAAGAACCATTATTTTATCTTTTAAATGTCCATGTAAGGCTGTGCTTTGGTTATACTCTCCTGCCAGGTGTTTAAGATCAAGTTGGTCAAAATTGACTTCTTTCCATCCACTGTTAGAGTCAGTTGAGATTTGTCAGGGATCACTCTTGGGAACTTGTGAGAAGCCTCTTGGCTCCTTTACCATTTCCTCTACCAGTTGTGTCATCTGCCAGGATGGATCAGGGTCTTGCTGACCACATGTGGCTTCCTTTTGAAGCATCAGGGATATTTCTCTTTCCAATGCCCCCCCCCTTGCAGAATGTGTCCTGGTTGGTTTCCTGTTCTCTAGGGTCATCTCAATCCCCCTGTTCGGGAGGTCAGATGACTCACTGGAGTTTCACAGCCCTGAGAAGGGTGCTGTCCTCCTCTGGATTCTGGCCGATCTTAGAGGTACAGGGGCAAAATATTGCCTGCTTTTTCCTTGGCTCTTTTACTTCCTTAACTTTGGTCTCCAAGTTTTGGTTTTAAATATATCCAGCAGGTCAGTATCACCAGTCTTGAAGTTAGGATACTGGATTTTAACTTCAATAGCTATAATTTTATAATTACCCCTTCCATTTAATTGGGGTCAGCATTAGTACTGTTCCTGTAATCTCATTTGTCCTGTAGGTGATGGCTAATTGTCTCAAATAAACTCAGGTTGTCCTATTAGAAGTAGTACTTCTGCCAGACTCTAACAGGAAATGTTTAAAAAGTTTTACAAAGAAAATACAAAATGAGGGCTGGGGATGTGGCTCAAGCGGTAGCGC
>NW_026000260.1:54438-66856 GCF_001458135.2 Marmota marmota marmota | reverse complement strand
TGATAGGCAGCTAAGCATCAAGGAAACCTGCCATTTTGAACATGAGAGGCAAAGAGCATTAAATAAGGCACCCTGACCCAGAGATGGAGGGTATATCTTTACTTAGACACAAATTAGAGTTCCCACTGATTTGAGCCTTGAGTGAAGTCCTAAGATGTTCTCTAAAGGCTGTGGCATCTGAGTTCCAATCAAGAGATATTTGGTATTTGGGTCTTTACCAGAGTGTACTCTAGCCAAAAATCCATCTCTTATCTAAAGATCTTTTCTCTAGTCACCAAAATCTGAGGTGATGAAAGTAACCAGAAAAGAATTGGGGTAGCTGATTATAACCTGGCAGAAACACCAAATGTTAAGGCTGGAGAGGTTTTAACATACCAAACCTTCATTCTCCAGGTGCTTTTCTGTCAGATAATGCTCCCTGTGGCTATCCATTTTCTTTTCCCTGCTCACCCATTAGTGACTAACTATCTAATAATTCATTTATGAAAAATATTTTTAGATGCAAATGTATTATTTGTTTCTTTTTTGTTTTCTCTTTTTCTGGGTGCAATCATATTATAATGCCTAACATTTTGTGAGTATTATATGATGTTTATTAAGTACATTTATATGGATTATGTAAGTTTATCCTCACAACAAATCTATAAGTTAAATACCATCATTATCCAATTACGTATATGTGTGTGTGTGTGTACATAAACTGGGACTCAGAAATTTTGAACCATCTACTAGTATAATTACTAGGAGAGTCAGAATGTGAACCCATGTTTTACTAAATCTATATTCTTATTCACTCTGTTAAGCAAACTTTTGAAAAATGAAGTATAAAGATCTAGAAAATAGACTAAATTTTAATAATCATTTCCTTTGAATGCAGTTGATTACAGAGGCCAAGAGAAGGATACAGGGAAACAAAGTCAAAGGCTACCTTGGTATACTGGCAATGAGCAGTGGTTCATTACCTGAAGGTCCTAAAGAAGTTTAAAACGGGGCTTATGGAAGACAGTGGACAAAAAGAGCTTGAAATCATAGAAGAATTTAGAATTATGGAAGAATTCCAGAGGCTATATACAATTTAATAATACTTTGGGACAGAGCAATATGTGTCCTTTATTGAAATAAAGTCTCAAGGTCATTGGAGGGCAATAAAATTATTCATTCATGTATTTATTGATTATTCAAGCACATATCTATGCTACAGGTTGGATAAATACTGTTGAACAAAATGAGTGAGATTTTTACCCTTATAGAACTCATAGCTGTTGAGGCAAAATAATGCAGAGTCCTGTAGCTATGTTTAATATTTAAAGGGTATGCAAACTTATGCTTAAAAAATTGGTGAGAAAACATCAGTAGAGTTCATCTACCTTACATTGTGAAAGGATCACTCTGGCTCTTATGCTGGGAGAGTATCATGGGTGTGGGAACAAGATCAGAAGTAGGGAGATGAACAATTATGATATTGGATAAGAGTTGATGGTGGCTTGGACAAAGGTGATAGCAATGAGTACGGAGAAAAATGGTGGATGGATTTTTTTTTTGATAGGTGTATTTTGAAGATAGACTTAACAGTTCTTTTTTAAAAATTGGTTCTTTTTAGTTACACATGACAGTAGAATCCATTTTGACATAATTATAAGAGCATGGAATATATCTTGTTCTAATTCAGACCCCAGTACCTCTCCTGCCCCTCCCCTCCCCACCCCCTGCTCCCTTCCCTCTATTGATCTTTGTGCCATTCACCCATAGTTTTCCTTTTTAATTAGTGTCTTGTGGAAAGATCATGGTGGTGATATTCATTGTGGTGTATCATATATGTACATAGAATATGATGATTAATTTGATGAGAGGTGAGTGGAAGTAAAGAATTAAGGATGGGCTGGGATTGTGGCTCAGTGGTAGAGTGCTCATCTAGCACGGGCGGGACCTGGATTTGATCCTCAGCACCACATGAAAATAAAGACATTGTGTTGTGTCCATCTACAACTAAAAAATAAAAAAAAAGAATTAAGGATAACTTCTAAGTTTCTGTGTTAAGCATGGTTGTGAATAGTGAAAGAAAGGAATAGAGATGAGGATGACAGGTAGATGGAGCACATTTTGATAGATGTTGATTTTAGCATTGGATATTTTGCCTTTTGAGAAATTTGTGGTATAATGTTCAAACCGTGGGCTGAAGTCCTTCATTTGAGAGTCAGCAATGCAAAAGCAGTAACTGAAGAAAGGATGGAGAGAAAAAAAAAACACAACTGGCCTCTGACATAAATGAGAACAAATTCCTGAGACGTTTGGTTAAGGCAATAAATCATTCCACCAACAATAATATTATCATGACTTCCTGCTCCTTCAAATCCTATGGGTACATTGTAGTTTTTATCCTCCTGAATTCACTGCTGTATTATGATGCTACTGTTCACTCCTTCCTGTGAAACTGTAATGTCTAAGATCTCCATTATTTTCTAAACTTGCCTTTCCCTTTTTTGTATACACTAAATTTGTTGTTCTCCAGAAAAGTCTAAAGAGTAAGACTCTGGGTTGAGTTGTCAATAATGACTTCTGGAGCCACATCTTCCCTAGGATCTGGAAGCTGCTAGTTCTAGAACTTGATAGGTATGAGGGAGAAATTCATGCAGACATACCAGGAAAGAGCAAGTATAAAAGCCTTAAGGTGGGTAATGTGGTTAGTGTGTTTGAAGGACAGGAAAGGAAACTATGTAGCTGGAGTAAAAATGAATAAAGGATAAGCAGTAAGAAATGAGATTACAGAGGTGGTGGGATGAAGATGGAATTCATTTTTAAGGGTTGGTTCTTCTGTAGACCATTTGCATTTTAAGCTGAGTAAAATGGATAACCATAGGAGAATTATGAGTAGATTGTTTCTTTTTAAAAAAATCTTTATTTTGTTTGTTTATTTATTTATGTTTATGTGGTGCTGAGGATTAAACCCAGTGCCTCACACGTGTGAGGCAAGTTCTCTACCATTGAGCCACAACCCCAGCCCCAGATTGTTTCTTATAACTAATGTTTTATCAGGTTCCATCTGGCTGCTGTGTAGAGAATAAACTGGTAGTGAGTTGAGGGGACAAGAATGGCTGCAGGGACACCAGCTATCACAATAACTCAGTAATAAGTGGGTTAACAATGACAATGATGAAAAGATTCTGGTTATACTTTTAAGGTAAAGATAGCATAATTTCCAGATAGATTAGATGTAGGCTATAAAAAAAAGGAGTTAAGGATGAATTACTACAAATTTTTGGAATAAATGGCAGCAAAAACTTGCCATTTATTGAAGAGTCAAACATCTTTCCCTTTTATATCCTCCCCAACATATATACTATCAACCCAGTATAGGAAATGCCCTAAATGATTGTGTTTCAATCTGGGACCTATACTCCAAGTAATCCTGACATGAAAAGTGTGCCATAGTAGGATTTGAAAAATCCAAAGCAATTTAGCAATTGAAAACACTTTCCAGGGAAGAACATAGTGGTCATCAATTACCTGGTGACATAATTAAGTTATTAAATTGATTAAAAATTGTGATAATGAAGATTTAGGCTTAACAGAATCAACTTTTCCTATATTGGCAAGGGCTGACCATGAAGTTTATATGACTTGATATCATCATAATAAAACTTCCAAAAATCATATTCTCTTTCCGGCTTTGAGATACTGGTGAATACTATTGTGCAAAATATGTGTCATACCTTACTGATATCCTTGGTAGTGGTTGCTGCACTGAAATGACAAAATTCTGGAAATAGTTACAACACACACTTAGAATCTCACAGTCACATAATCAATAATTTTACTAAATACAGGCATGTTTTCATTCACATACAACTAAATAAAGAATTTTTCACATTTCATTACACTGCACAACAAAGTGAAGAAAAGTATACAGTACATTTTATTTTGGAATATAAGACAATCTAATCCAACATGCAGTTGTGGTCTTTGTTACAAGTTAATCTTTTCTTTACCTATGTAGTAAAATAGCTCCTAAAGCTTTATCCTTAGTATTATATTAACACCTGATTTTTCACACTTATTTTCTAAAACCCACTTATTGCAGTGACAACAGCACTGAATTCTACTAAAATGATTTTAAAATTTCTAGAACTCATTTAAGCAATTAAGTTCAGCCACTTCTGCTGGATCTATGCTGAGTATTTTTAAAACCTGCTTATAAAATACCAGGAATTGAAAAGTGTATAGTTAATGTATTTTAATCAGGAAAACTGCAGAGAAGTTTTGTTTCTATCCTTTTTATTGAACTGTCAAGAACCTAATCAACTCTTATCTATCCATTGGATGATCTTGCTTTCAGAATCTTGTAGACATTAGTAGTTGAAATTTGTATTGAACCAACTAACTGTCTTTTATTTGCCTTCTAAAAAAGAAATTGACAATCTACTCTACCCAAGCCTGGTTGTGTAAAATGAATACAGCGAAAATGTTCAGTTTACTGTGAATTGGTCAAAGTGGTTTGCTCATCCAAGTTGGGATATAGATAGCAGAATAGTGTTTTATAATTTTCATTATTTGGCTTCTTTATTCTGGATGAAGCAAATTCCCAAACTCTCAGATTTAATCACATTGATACTGAAGTTCATTATGATAACTCAAAGCAATTTGCCATCCTTAGGCTTTCGTACCACAATGATTATAAGAATCCTGACTCTATTCAGAATAGTGTTCTTAATGTTAAAAGTATGGCTTTTTGCCTGGCTGAACTGGCTACAATCCCAAAAGTAATTTAAAGCATCACCTGTCTTCAAGAAGATAATGGAACCTTCAAGCCAGCCATTCCAATTTGCTGATGCACTTAGCTGTCTGTTCACCTGAGAAGAGTTGACTCTCTAGGATAGATAGGAACCCAGTGTAGGTATATGGCAGACAGGTGGCCAAGGTCATTGTGGGGTGAGTATTTTTTCTCCCCATCCCACTTCCCATTGCTGTATTTGGTTCCTTTCAATAAAATGTCCATTGTGTTTCAATGGTATAGTCCACACAGTTATAATGTATTTTCATTGTGCAATTAATCACTTGTTTAAAGCCCTCTTGTCAATAATACCTGAATGGACTTTACCTTTCATTCATTCCCAGGTTCCCTCATGATTCTAGCTGTGTTGTAATTAATAAGGAAAATATATCCTAACACGTAAAGAACGTTTATTTACAGTCATTATGTCTTCCAAAGTAAACAAATTAATAATTTAATCATCAGACAGATGAACTATGAATCAGGAGTCCTTAACTTTGGCCAAGTGAGTATCCTGGCTATTAGATTACTATTCCATAAAATGGGGACCAAAACCTCACAGACCTGTTGTGATGATCAAATAAATTATGTAAGTGATTATGATGTGTTTGTAAGGGTTAACAGTGCCTCCTATTAAACAGGATTGATGAGCTAGGGTTTGCCTCAGGTTCTTTTCATAGACAACCCCTATATTGTCACTTTCTGATAACTGAAGAAGCAGGCATGCTGTTTACTTCCAGACTGCAGTTGCCAATGCAGTGAAACCCCATGTGTGGTCAGAGGTGAAAGGGCAATTGGATTATGGTGTTTTCTTTTCAACTTGCATAGGACAACTTCTTTGACACAGCTGGTAACTCTATCATAAGGGTGTACATTTTTTCAAATGGTCTCCTTTTTCATATTCACATCATTTGTACTAGGATATCATATCTTCAAAGGGCCTTGGCAAATAGCTGGTCCCTGTCCCTGATTTTGCAAGTGAGCTTCTAGAAGCTAATTGGTAATATTTAACCAAATCCAGCACACACATTTGGCATAAGATATTCTCATTGAGTAACTTTATCTCTTACTCTTTTTTAGTTATGTTAATTATTCCCAATGTGATACTTTTTCCCCTTTATATATTTCTTTGTTCATGACCTAAGAATAAACTTAAATACCAAGGAACAGTTGTCCTGTCTGTAGGTATGTTTTCCTAGGACCTAGCTTCCCAAACCCCAGGCCCTTCACATGTGGTCCACAAAGGGCACACAAGTAGCCATTACCAAGTATGAGCCATAAAACAGTGTCTGGCCCAACTCATGTCAGCAATTTAATCTCAATGACAGTACCCAAGCTCCCCCATCTATCCACATGTGGGCCTGTTGTCACCCTCCCAACTCTCAGGAAGGAGGCTCAGTTGGTATCGAAAGGTTCAATTCTCTTCAGTCACATAAGAATTCTATTTGTTTCAATCACTTTTAAGTTCCAATGGGAGAGCATGTTTTGGAAGTAAAAGGGCTGACTAGCACAAACATCTCCTTTCTGATTTGACAACTTCTTCTGAAGAGTGGACCACATTTGGTACAAATCCACTCTTCACCCCTTCCCAACCCTCCTGGATTGTAATCTCTCCCCTTTTAACCAGTTCATATATGTCTCTGGTCAGGTCTGTGAAGGCTTTCTCCACATTAATGGCATCTCGGGCTGACGTCTCAATGTACTTCATGCCGTATGCAGCAGCCAGTTTCTCGGCCTCGTGGCGAGTCACTTGCCTCTGTGTATCCAGGTCACACTTGTGACCCACCAGAACAAATACAATTTGGTAGGGCTGAACATGTACTTTGGTCTCTTCTAACCACTCATGGACATTCTGGAAGGACCTGCGGTTGGTAATGTCAAATAAGAGAAGACCACCTACTGAGTTCCTGTAGTAGGCTCGAGTGATGGATCTGAAACACAAGAAAGAAGTAAAGAATAAAGGTTGTGCCCAATTGTCCGCACTCCATTGAATTCAGTGTTTTCTAGTGTTATTGTTAACTGACATAGTACTTTAGTATAAGTGTTTTCTTTTTTTAAACAACAGAATACAAGTGACATTCCATAATAATAATGATATGGGACCTTTAATTGGGTGAAGTTTTGATAGTATTTTCTAGAAATGACTTTCAGACATTTCTCTTGGTTCAGTATTGGAAAGTGACCCTGGGGATGACGGATCTGTGTCCTACCTTTAGGCAGATATACAACTAACTCTCCCACTTCCAAATCTGAATAAGTGACAGAGACTTGCTGTTCTGCAAAATATGATACCTAAATCACAGGGTTGTCTTGAAACAAAATGAAATAATGAGTGTTAGAGTGATCTGTAATATGGAAAATTCATTATACATGCTAGTAGTTGAAAGAGTATTTTTCTAAGAATAAAAAAATTAGGACAGTTAACAGAAGTTATTATAACTATATGGGTATCTTGTACGGATGAGAAAAACTGCTTAAATAAATAGTCAAAAGTTACCCTTAAATCATATTAGTTTAAATCATTGTAATCAGAATATTTCTAAAATCTATTATTCATTTGCTATACTTCTTAAACAGGAGAAAGTTTCCATATTTTAACTTCTAGATTTGATGAACCTCATTATAAATGTATATTATAGTACTTTGCTTTAGAATACTGTGATCTTTGATCTATGTGTATTTGTAGGTTTTCTGTCTTCTTGGATGAAGAAGATAAACAATGAAAGACTTAATAGCTTAGGGGAAATGGCCCAATGCTAATAGAGCAAACATCGCCCAAGCTAGATGGTGGTAAGGGCAGAGCTTACAAACAACTTCAAGTGTCCATAATTGGCAAATCAACCCTAGGGAATGAAAACATTTTTAACTCCCTTATGTTTGAAGATTCATGAAGCATGGTAGGTATACCAGGAAATTAGGCATACATGAAGATTCCGATTTGTAAAAATCTTGATTCAAGAAATCAACAAGCAAGCTGTAGATGCCTGTCAAACTCTACAATATATTATTTGTGGTTTTTGAATATTTAGCAAAGAAAATCATGAAGCCCTTTCTAAGCACAACATAAGGCTACATAAAACTTAAAATCTTCCCTTAAAAACCTTAAAGTGAAAAGATAAATGACAAACTGGGAAATATCTTACAACATGCATGACAGAAAAGGGTTAATATTCTTAATCTGTAATGAACTCTTACAAATCAGTATTGCCCAATAAAGAAGAAGCAGGCAATTTTAACAGGCTGTTTATACAGAAATTCCAAAACAATATACAGAAATAATCTCTTCACTTAGGAGAAATGCAATTGCAAGTTTAAAGTGAACTTGAATTCGATATTTGTTGCAGTATTGTTTGTAGGAGTGAGGAGTTAGAGATAAGTTTGTGATTCTTTTCTCTAACCCTTTTTAATTATCAAACCACTATCTTCTGTGCTCAATTAGTGTTCAATAGATAATGAATAAATGATCACAAACAGGGGCTATTGAGTCCTTTTGATTTGGTTTTTGTTGCTGTACGTGACTTTAGTTCATACTATCTTCTGCAAAGTTCTCTGTGTACATTTTTGTGTTCTCTCACCTCTCTCTTTATTCATTCTGCTTCCTATCCCTGGGCATTTCCTGTTTTTGCTTGGACTTTGTGTTTTCAACTACACTTTCTGTGTAGTCATACATATTATTATAAATAATACATACTACAAAGGGAAAGCAAAGAGTTGTGAGAGAAAAACGAACATGTTCATTGATTACTCATTAAGTGTCAAGCATTACATGGGGAGTGGCATACAAATACAAACAAGACATTCTTTTGTGTGATTGGTGATTTTCTCCTGACAATGCTAGCACTGATATTCTAAGAGGGAAGGGGCTCTGTGTGATTTGATTACATGATATTCTCTTGATTACATGGAGTGTCTTCACACTGTTCTTCAGAAGCAAGCTCAGTAACTGGTACATAGTTGATGATCACTGTATGCTGGTTGCAAGAATCAATCATTAGTAAGTATCTCCTATTTCCTTTATGTTAGGACATATGTCAGCATACATATACACAAACACATACATATGTACACAGAAATAGAGATATAAGGTAATATGCATCCATCTATATCTATGTATGTATCATCTATCTGTTGTCTGTCTTCTATCTATGGCTGTTAGTTATGTTAGGTTGATGTGGAACAATTTTGAAAGTATGTTACATAGGGCAGGTTGATGGAGTTGTGGTGCAAGCAATATGTGTTATTGACTGGGCTTCCCTGCACTGAATTCCTGACTAGCCATAAGTGGATTTCAGCAGAATTCCCCTATCCCTTGTTTGTTACCCCCTGCACCGCGATTAGAATCAGGAAGTCCTCTCTCCCCAGGGGCTTTGCAAGCCCGAAGACCCTCCCACTGCTCATGGGCCCAGACTGAGCTCCCACCTGAACCTCTCTTGACCCGCGGTATCCCAGATCTGGAGCTTGATGCGTTTTCCTGGCTCGATCTCCACCAAGCGGGAGAAAAAATCCACCCCCACGGTAGGGTCTGAAACTTGGGCAAAGCGGCCTTCGGTGAAGCGGCGGATTAGACAGGACTTGCCCACTGTGGAATCCCCGATGACAATGAGCCGGAACTGGTACAGCCAGATGGCTTCCATGGCCGCGACTTGGCAGATCTCCTTGGTCCAGGCCCGGGGTCGGCGGGACGTGGTGCCCCGCCGAGGCCTCGGAGAGGAGGGCTTGGTCCGGATCTAGCTTGGCCACGAGCTCATCGCTGGCCTGGGAGCCCGATAAGAGGTAGGCCCAGGAGCCAGGAGAGTGGAGGATGGATGCTGCGCTCGCAAAGGTGATGAAATGGCAGCAGCATCAGCACCACGCACTCTGACTCATCACTGACAACCGGGTTACTGTAATACCCCACGTAAACGCGACACTTCGGTCACCGTACTGTCTGTAAGAGGAGCGCACACAAAACGGATGGAGAATAGCGTGTTTACTTCCTTTCTAATTGCCTCGTTCACTCTCTTCTTAATTTATAAATTCGTCTACCGTTCCGATTGCAAATGTAATTCCCTTTTATTGAAACTCGTGAAACATTACAAAAAGGGACGCAAAGGTCTATGATTATAGATTTGTTTACACATGTTTCCATGCTCACATAAACATGCTAACACACACATGCACATTGATTGCTATTTGTTTTTTAAAATATTGGAACAACTGATTTTTTATTCTAAAACTCGATTTTTGCAATTAATAAAGCTTATAGACATGTCTTTGCAACTCATTTTATTTTTGCCATAACAATGCTGCAATAAAGATTCTTTTCTGTGTGTGTGCGCGCGCGGCGGGGGGGGGAGGGGGTGAGGACAGGGGTACTGGGATCGAACCTAGCAGTGTTTTACACTGAGCCACACCCCCGGCCCCTTTAATTTTTGTTTAATTTCGAGACAGGATGTCGCTAACTTGCGTGGGGTCCTGTTACGTTTCCAAGACTAATCTCGAACTTGATATCCTTCTACCTTCCCGAGTGGCTGGGATTACAGGACTCCAACACCACAGCTGGCTATAAAGATTCTTTTAAATACAGTCACTCACACGTTTTTCATTTGAGCTAAAGTCTTAAAAGAGAGATCAGGAACTCAAAGACTGCGATTTTTTTTTTAACCTTAATGAATATGACCATCACACTTTCCAAAAATACTTAGTAATATAAATTTTTACCAGTGATGCACGAATAGACCATTTTTTCTGCAATATATCAAACATTATATATTCTATTGTATTTTTTGTTTTTGTGCTGCTGGGGATTGAATCCAGAGTGTATGCGCATGCAAGGAAAGCACTCTATCAACTGACCTATATCCCCAATCCTTTCCCTTCTTAATTCTTGTCAATATGCTACATCAGTAGTTATTTTACATTTCCTTGACTAACATTAGGTCAATATCATGTCTTTTGCATTTCTTTTCTGAAAATTGTCTCTTCCTTTCCTTTATATTTTTTATGTGTAATGCTTTATCACTTACTTTTTTCTCAGATCACTTTTACTAATGTGTAAGTCAACAGTTTACCACTTAAAAGGAACAACTTAATTGTTAGTACAGTCATTATTCCCTAAACAATATATTATACCACACAATTTACATAGCATTTACATTTTATTAGGTATTATAAATAATCTATAAATGATTTCACCTCTATGGGACAATGAATATACATTATATGCAAATACTATGTCATTTTATATAAGAGATTTGAACATCACTGATTTTGATATCTGAAGGGAATCCTGGAAAAAATCCCCTTGAGGATACAGACGTACAACTATATTTCATTACTATTTAGGCCTCGATGATATTCCATTGTACAGACAAACCATGCACAAGACAGACCACATTTTGTTTATCCACTCATCTATCAGTGCACATTTGGAATTTTTCCACCTTTTGTGAATTAGTCTGCTCTGAACATTCATGAACAAATTTTACTTTGTTTTCAATTTCTTGGGTGTATTCAGTGTATACCTGAGGTTGGAATTCCTGAGTCCTATAGCACCTCTGTTTATACAACAAAAATTCTTTGTTGTATACAGCAAATGCACCATTTTACATTTCCATTTGCAATAGTATCCTTTTCAACACTTGTTATTACCTGACTTTTTCAGTCTAACCATTCTACAGTGTATGAAATGCTATCTCAATCTGGTTTAATTTGCATTTTCCTAATGACTGATGATGTCAAACATATTTTTACATTCTTATTGGTCATTATATTCTTTCTTGCAAAAATGTTGATTTAGATATCATGACCATTTTAAACTGGAGTGTTAGTCTTTCTATTACTGAGTTGTAAGTATTCTTTAGGTACTTTCAATAAAAGTCCCTTGTCAGATATATTATTGCAAATATTTTCTTTCACTGAGTATTTTTTTTTCACTTTCTTGATGTTGTGTCTTGAAACACAAAGCTTTAAATTTTGATGAAGAACAATTTCTTTACATTTGGTCCCCAACTTACATTTTTTAAAAATTTTATGATGGTGTAAAAATGACACCATACTTCAGATTTTCTTCAGAAGTACAAACTATACTTCAAATTTTGTATTTTGATATTTTCATGAGCTAGAAAAATGTAATATAGATATTCAATAGAGTATCTTCAATGCTGGGCAGGGGCAGTGAGCCATAGATTCCAGTCAACCATGTGATCATGAGAGGAAACAGTAATTCTCTACAGTCTTCTGTGTTACTAATCTATGGCATTTTTTGACAGGTTACTTTCAATTTATGATGGGCCTATTGGCACATAACCCCATTGTAACTTGAGGACCACCTGCCATTTTCCTTTTGTTGCTTTTGCTTCTTGGGTTACATCTAAGTATTTGTCCTACGTCATGAAAATTTACTCCAATGCTTTGTTCTAAGAAGTGTTTCATTTTAGCTCATACATTTAGGTGTATGGTCCATTTTGAGTTACTTTTTTATTTATATATGACAGCAGAATGCATTACAATACTTATTACATATATAGAGCACAATTTTTCATATCTCTGGTTGTATACAAAGTGTATTCACACCAACTCTTGTCTTCATACATGTACTTTGGATGATAATGATCGTCACATTCCACCATCATAAATTACCCCCTACCCCCTCCCTTCCCCTCCCACCCC
>NW_026000260.1:47846-54416 GCF_001458135.2 Marmota marmota marmota | reverse complement strand
CCTATCTAGAGTTCATCTTTTCCTCCCATGTTCCCTCTCCCCACCCCACTATGAGTCACCTGCCTTATATCAGAGAAAACATTTGGCATTTGTTTTTTTTTTGGGGGGGGGGATTGGCTGACTTCCCTTAGCATTATCTTCTCCAATTCCATCCATTTGTCTGCAGATGCCATGATTTTACTCTCTTTTATTGCTGAGTAATATTCTATTATATATGTGTGTGTGTGTATATATATATATATCTCACATTTTTTAATCCATTCATCTACTGAAGGGTATCTAGGTTGGCTCCACAGTTTAGCTATTGGGAATTGTGCTGCTATAAATGTTGATGTGGCTGTGTCCCTGTAGTATGCTGTTTTTAAGTCATTTGGGTATAGTCCGAGGAGAGGGATAGCTGAGTCAAATGGTGGTTCTATTCTAAGTTTTCCAAGGAATCTCCAACTTGCTTTCCAGATTGGCTGCACCGATTTGCAGTCCCACCAGCAGTGTGTGAATGTGCCTTTTTCCCCACATCCTCGCCAACACTTATTGTTGTTTGTCTCCATAATAGCTGCCATTCTGACAGGAATGAGATGATATCTTAAAGTAGCTTTGATTTGCATTTCTCTAATTGCTAGAGATGATGAACACTTTTTCATATATTTGCTGATTGATTGTGAATCATCTTCTGAGAAGTGTCTGTTCATGGCCTTGGCCCATTTATTGATTGGGTTATTTGTTATTTTGGTGCTTAGCTTTTTGAGTTCTTTATATACCCTAGAGATTAGAGCTCTATCTGATGTGAGGGGTAAACATTTGCTCCCAAGATGTAGGCTCTCTATTCACCTCATAGGTTGTTTCTTTTGCTGAGAAGAAACTTTTTAGTTTGAGTCCATCCCATTTATTGATTCTTGGTTTTAATTCTTGCACTATAGGAGTCTTATTGAAGACGTTGGGGCCTAATCCCACATGATGAAGACTAGGGCCTACTTTTTCTTCTATTAGACACAGGGTCTATGGTTTAATTCCTAGGTCCTTGATCCACATTGAGTTGAGTTTTGTGCATGGTGAGAGATAGGGGTTCAATTTCATTTTGTTGCATATGGATTTACAGTTTTCCCAGCACCATTTGTTGAAGAGGCCATCTTTTCTGCACGTTTTTGGCACCGTTGTCTAATATAAGATAATTTTATATTAGTTTATAGTTTTGTGGGTTAGTCTCTGTGTCCTCTATTCTGTACCATTGGTCTACCAGTCTGTTTTGGTGCCAATACCACGCTGTTTTTGTTACTATTGCTCTGTAGTATAGTTTAAGGTCTGGTATAATGATGCTACCTGCTTCACTCTTCCTGCTAAGGATTGATTTAGCTATTCTGGGTCTCTTATCTTTCCAGATGAATTTCATAATTGCCTTTTCTATTTCTATGAGGAATTCCATTGGGATTTTGATTAGAATTGCATTAAATCTGTATAGTGCTTTTGGAAGTATGGTTATTTTGATAATATTAATTCTGCCTATCCAAGATCAAGGTAGATCTTTCCATCTTCTAAGGTCTTTTATTGTATAGATCTTTCACCTCTTTTGTTAAGTTGATTCCCAAGTATTTTTTTTTGAGGCTATTGAGAATGGAGGTAGTTTTTCTCATCTCCCTTTCTGAGGATTTGTCACTGATATACAGAAATGCCTTTGATTTATGGGTGTTGATTTTATATCCTGCTACTTTGATGAATTCATTTACTAGTTTTAGGAGTTTTCTGATGGAACTTTTAGGGTCTTCTAGGTATAGAATCATAAGCAAATAGTGCTAATTTGAGTTCTTCTTTTCCTATTTTTATGCCTTTAATTTCTTTCGTCTGTCTAATTGCTCTGGCCAGTGTTTCAAGAACTATGTTGAATAGAAGTGGTGAGAGAGGGCATCCCTGTCTTGCTCCAGATTTTAGAGGGAATGCCTTCAATTTTTCTCTGTTTAGAATGATGTTGGCCTGAGGCTTAGCGTAGATAGCCTTTATAATGTTGAGATAAGTTCCTGTTATTCCTAGTTTTTCTAGTGTTTTGAACACAAAGGGGTGCTGTGTTTTGTCAAATGGTTTTTCTGTGTCTATCGAGATGATCATATGATTCTTATCTTTTAGTCTATTGATGTGATGAATTACATTTATTGATTTTCGTATGTTGAACCAACCTTGCATCCCTGGGATGAATCCCACTTGATCATGGTGCACAATCTTTTTGATATGTTTTTGTATTTGATTTGCCAGAATTTTAATGAGGATTTTTGCATCTATGTTCATTAGAGATATTGGTCTGAAGTTTTCTTTCTTTGAAGTATCTTGTCTAGTTTAGGAATCAGGGTGATATTGGCCTCATAGAATGAGTTTGGAAGTGCTGCCTCCTTTTGTATTTTCTGAAATAAATTGGAGAGTATTGGTATTAGTTCTTCTTTAAAGGTCTTGTAGAACTCGGCTGTGTATCCATCTGGTCCTGGGCTTTTCTTGTTTGATAGTCTTTTGTTGGCTTCTTCTATTTCCTCGCTTGATATTGGTCTGTTTAAATTGTGTATATCTTCCTGACTCAATCTGGGGAGATCGTATGGCTAAGGAATTTATCGATGCCTTCACTGTCTTCTATTTATTAGAGTATAAGGTTTCAAAATAATTTCTAATTATCCTCTGTATTTCTGTAGTGTCTGTTGTGATATTACCTTTTTCATCATGGATGCTGGTAATTTGAGTTCTCTCTCTCCTTCTCTTCATTAGCGTGGCTAAGGGTCTGTCAATTTTATTTATTTTTTCAAAGAACCAACTTTTAGTTTTGTGTATTTTTTCAATTGTTTCTTTTGTTTTGATTTCATTGATTTCAGCTCTGATTTTAATTATTTCTTGCTTTCTACTGCATTTGCTGCTGATTTGTTCATCTTTGTCTAGAGCTTTGAGATGTAGTGTGAGGTCATTTATTTGTTGACTTTTTCTTTTTTTAAGGAATGAACTCCATGCAATGCATTTTCCTCTTAGTACTGCTTTCATAGTGTTTCAGAGTTTTCGATATGTTGTGTCTTTGTTCTCATTTACCTCTAAGACTTTTTAGATCTCCTCCTTGATGTCTTCTGCAACGCATTGTTCATTCAGTAGCATATTGTTCAGTCTCCATGTGATGTAGAATTTTTTATTCTTTATTTTGTTGTTGATTTCCAATTTCATTCCATTATGATCTGATAAAATGCATGGTAGTATCTCTACTTTTTTGTATTTGCTAAGAGTTGCCTTGTGGCATATTATATGGTCTATTTTAGAGAAGGATCCATGTGCTGCTGAGAAGAAAGTGTATCCACTTGATGTTGGGTGGTATATTCTATATATGTCAGTTAAGTGTAAGTTATTAATTGTATTATTGAGCTCTATAGTTTCTTTATTCAACTTTTGTTTGGAAAATCTGTCCAGTGGTGAGAGAGGTGTGTTAAAGTCACCCAAGATTATTGTGTGGTGGTCAATTTGACTCTTGAACTTGAGAAGAGTTTGTTTGATGAACATAGCTACACCATACATTAGATTCAAGTGGGTTATGAACTCCCATTTTTACCCCAAATACAGATTGCAGAATCACTTGAGAAGAGTTTGTTTGTTGAACATAGATGCTCCATTGTTTGGGGCATATATATTTATAATTGTTAAGTCTTATTGGTGTATGGTTCCCTTGCGCAGTCTGTAGTGTCCTTTTTTATCCTTTTTGATTAACTTTAGTTTGAAGTCTACTTTATTTGATATGAGTGTGGAAACCCTGATTGCTTCCGCAGTCCATGTGAGTGGTATGATTTTTCCCAACCTTTCACCTTCAGTCTGTGAATGTTTTTTCCTATGAGTTGAGTCTTGGAGGCAGCATATTGTTGTTGTTGTTGTTGTTTATCCAATCTGCTAGTCTATGTCTTTTGATTGGTGAGTTTAGGTCATTAACATTCAGGGTTATTATTGAGACATGATTTGTATTTCCAGCCATTTTTGTTATTTAATGTGACTTGGTTTCTCCTTTAGTGTAATCCCTCCCTCTGCTGATTTTCATCATTTTTTAAATTTCCTCTTAGAATATTTTTCTGAGAGTGTTCTGTAGTGCAGACTTTCTAGTTGTAAATTCTTTTAACTTTCGTTTACCATGGAAGGTTTTTTATTTCATCATCAAATCTAAAGCTTAGTTTGCTGGATATAAGATTCTTGGTTGGCATCCATTTTCTTTCAGTGCTTGGTGTATGTTGTTCCAGGATCTCCTGGCTTTGAGGGTCTGGGTTGAAAAATCTGCTGAGATACGAATTGGTCTCCCCCTATATGTGATCTGATTCCTCTCACTTGCATCCTTTAAGATTCTACCCTTATTCTCTATGCTAGGCATTTTCATTATAATGTGACTTGGTATAGATCTGTTGTAATTTTGTACATTGGGTGTCCTGTAAACCTCTTGTATTTGGTTTTCCAATTCGTTCTTCATGCTTGGGAAATTTTCTGATATTATCTCATTGAAGAGATTGTGCATTCCTTTGGTTTGAAACTCTATCCCAATAACTCTTAGATTTGGTCTTTTGATGCTATCCCATAATTCTTGGATGTTCTGTTCATGGTTTCTTACTATTTTCACTGTATAACGGTTAACTTTATTTTCCAGATTATATACTTTATCTTCATTATCTGACATTCTTTCTTCCAAGTGATCTAGTCTGTTGGTTATGGTTTCTATTGAGTTTTTTATTTGGTTTATTGTATCCTTCATTTCATGGATTTCTGACTGTTTTTTTTTTCAGAGTCTCTATCTCTTTCTTGAAGTAATCTTTTGCTAGCTGTATTTGCTCTCTTATCTCTTTGTTGGAGTGATCAATTTTTGCCTGTATTTGCTCATCTAGGTCATTCTTTAATTCACAGATCATCTTAATTATGAGCCTTCTAACTCCTTCTCTGACATTTCATCAACTTCACTGTCCATGGGTTCTGTTATTATGGTGTCCTTGTTGGTTTGGGGCACTTTCCTCCCTTGTTTTTTCATGTTGTCTATGTGTCTTCCTTTTTTGCACTGTGGATCTGCGGTATTACAGTTTCTTCCCTCTATTCTTGTAGTACCTGTGCAGATTGTCTGTACCTCACCTTGATGTTGGGCTTCCAGACCCTGATGGTGTCCCTCAGTGGATGCTACTGCATCCTAGGTCTGGGACCTGCGTAAGTTGGAGTGTGTGGATCTGTGCAGCTGGGCTTGACCTCCTGTGGTAGTCTGCTGGTCAGAAGGGGCTGTCCTGCACCAGAGGCTAGGATCTTGCAGTGTTTGCCCCATCGGGGGAGGGGTGAACTGGGCCTACTGAGATCCTGGATCCTGCATGGGCTGGTGTGGGTGGTCTGGGCTGGATCTTGGTTCCAGTGGTAGTACACTGGTCAGAAGGGGGTAATCCTGCACCAGAGGCTAGCTCTGGTGAGTGTCTGCCAGGCCAGGAAAGGGTTGAACCCAGCCCCCTGGACCCTGCAGAGGCCGGTGTAGGTGGATCTGGGCTGCTGGTCTTGACCTCCTGCGGTGGTCTGCTAGTAGGAAGGGGCCAAATTACTTTTTTTTTTTTAATATGGTGTGAGATAGAGTTCCAGCTTCATTCTTTAGCATGTGGATATCCAGTTGTTCCAGCACCCTTTCTTGGAGGGACAATTCTTCTCCATTGAGTGATTTTGACACTCTTATTGAAAGTTTATTTCTGGATTCTTAATTTATTCCATTCATCTAGATGTCTACCCTGATGCCAGTACAATACTATCTTGACCATTGTACCTTATATTAATTTTGAAATTGAAAGTGTAAGACCTCCTACTGTGTTCTTCCTTTACAAGATTGTTTTGGCTATTTGGAGCCCCATTGCAATTCCACATGAATTTTAAGAACAGCTTGTCAAATTCCACAATTAAGGCAGGTAGAATGTTGATAGAAATTGCATTAACTCTTTACACTAATTTGGGGATTATTGCTGTCTTCCCCCAAATTAAATCTTCCAATCCATGAACATGGTATATCTTTACATTTATTTAAGTCTTTTGACAATGTTTTTGTAGTTCAGATATATAAAACTTGTATTTCTTTGGCTAAGTTATTCCTACATATTTTACTTTTGATGTTATTATGAATGAAATCGTCTTCTTAATTTCACTTTTAGGTTGCTTATTGCAAGTGTATAAAATACTATTTTTTATATTGATTTTATATCTTTATATCTTCCACCCTTAATAATTATTTTTAGTGTGTTACTTATGATTCTGTCAAGTGCTTTTGTGCACATGAGCTTATCACATGATTTTTGTTTTTCATCATATCAATATGATGTATTACATTCATTGAATTTTATTTGTTCATTTTGTGGTACTAGGGATTGAACTCTGGGACTGGCACATGCTAGGCAAGTGCTCTACTATACACACACACACACTATATATATATATATATATATATATATATATATATATATATATATATATATATATTTGCCTATTTATATAGAAATGTTTTAGTTTATTATTGTTGTTTGAAGAAATTTCTAATATAGTGGCTCATTGGTCAATGTTTTATATCATATATTTCCT
>NW_026000260.1:0-47729 GCF_001458135.2 Marmota marmota marmota | reverse complement strand
TAAGAGACAGTATATATATAATGTCTTGAATTTCATCTTCATCTTGCTGAATGGAAAACTATGAGAATAGTCTTGGTTCAAATACTGCAGATTTTTCTTGTTTTCTTTTTTTTCCAAGATTTTTTGAATGGGTATTTAATTTTTCATAACTTTATTTTATATATTTATTTTTATTTGGTGCTGAGGATCAAATCCAATGACTTACATGTGCTAGGCAAGTGTTCTACCACTGAGTCACAACCCCAGCCTGGGTATTTCTTTATTTCCTTTTTGTTCTTAGTACCATTTCCAAAGGTTTTAAATGGTTTGTTTGTTTATTTATTTATAAGGCTGATGATTGAACCCAGGGCCCTGCACAGGCTAGGCACTACTCTACCACTGAGCTACATTCCCATCCCTTCAATGATTGTGTAAAAATTAACTTTCATGAGTTTAAATGGAATTGGGTCAGCAAAGCTCTCATGCTAGAATTCCATCCTGCCTTTCTCATTTGTAATAGCTGTTTGTATAGAAGGAATATTATCTATTTGTCTGTTTCATGGGCTGAAAATATTTTCTCCAAGTCCATGAATTATATTTTGAATTTTAAATAATGGTAGTTGTTTAAATATTATAGATTCTTCAAATTTTGCTTAAATGTGAAATTTATGCTCTGCCTATCATTACTATTTTTTATCTTGTTGAGGAAGAACTTCCTAAACTCAATTAAAAACTTTTTTTGTGTGTGGTTCTGAAGATGGAAGCTAAGGTCTTCCACAAGCTAAGCAAGCACTCTTACAGTGAGCTACACCACTGTCCTTAACCCCATTTTATCTTAATAAAAGTATTTTCCTCTATTATCTTTATTTATAAATATATTTTTACAGTTAAAATCTTTCATCCATTTGGAAATGCATTTTATTTTTGCATTTGAGGAGGGATTTTAGCTTTATGTTTTTTCAGGTGAATAGCCAATTATACTGTCCTCATTTTATTACATTAGCGACTTCCATTTACTCAAGTATTATTTTGTATTATTCATTCACTCATCTAACAAGTATTCCTGGAGCACCCACTCTGTGTCTGGTATGTTCTCTGCCTTTATGGGCCTAGCATTCTATGTGTGTCTTTTAATGAGGAAATTATCCACTCTATAATCAGTAGTTATTGAGGAAACTTCCCTTCCACAATCAATAGATCTTCATGTCAAATATTCTAAAACTCAAGAATCTGAACAAAGAAATATTGAATGTTTTATTCCCTTGGTTAATATACTGTGACTGGTTTATATATTTTTGTTATTTTTCTTTGGCAAATACTGTGACCAGTTTCAAACATGTTCATCAGTACAAGTAGTCTTTTTTCTTAACAATTAAAAAAAGTCTCACAAAATAATTTCAGAATTGATAGTCTTATATCTTTTTTAAAATCCAAGCCTAGTTATAAGAATTCAAAGCATTTTGCTGTTGCTTTATTCTTTACATTTGAAACTAGACAGACAACTGGACTGTATTTAAAAATCACTGGAAGTGGTGAAGTGGTGGGTGTGGTGGATAATTTTTCTCCTACCCTTCTTGATTTTATGTTATCTTTTTGATATGTATAACATTAACATGATTATAAAAGTCAATACTACTAAAAGGTGTATATTAAGAGGCTAAAACTCATTCTCTTCTCCATTCCTTTCATTCATCTCTTGTAGGTAAGCACATTCTTTATCTCTTCTGTGTTTCTTTCTGTACAAATAACCATGCTTGTGTTCACTTGTTTTCCTTTATTTTTTACAAGAAGGTAGTGTGGTATGAACTCTTCTGAGTTATGGTTTTTGACTTAATAAAGTTGTACTGAGTTGAGCATGGTGGCGCACTCCTGTAATCCCCGTGGCTTGGGAGGCTGAGGCAGGAGGATCCTGAGTTCAAACCCAGCCTTAGCAACTTAGTGAGACCCTGTCTCTAAATAAAATATAAAAAAGGGCTGAGGATGTGGCTCAGTGGCTAAGCACCTTTGAGTTCAATCCCTAGTACTAAAAAAAAATAAATAACATAAAGATATTGTGTCCATCTACAACTAAAAAAAGTTTTTTTTAAAGATACTGAAAGTAGAAAGATATATAATTTTGATTTGGATTTTTGATCCTTTGATTCTCATTTTGAGGTTTTTTTCTATTAGAAATATCAACCTTTAATCTGTAGCACATTTACATTTTCAATTAGAGAGAAATGACATCTTTATGAATTCATCTTATCTAAGGAAAAAGGAAACCTTTCCATATATTGAACTCTTCACTTTTGTCTTTCAGTAGTGTTTAAGCTTTCCTGTTGTTCATTCCTAAATATTTCATCTTCTTTACTACCATTGTAAATTGTGTTTTCTCTATTATCATGTGCTCTAACTGATTATTCTTTAAAGATAAAAAGGGTATCGATTTCTGTATAGTGATTTTATTCTATTTTTTTGACATGGTAAAAAATTTATTTTTTAGGACTGCAGCTGTAGCTCAGTAGTAGAGCACTTGCCTAGCATGTGTGAAGCACTGGGTTTGATTCTCAGCACCACATAAAAATAAATAAAGGTCCATCAACAACTAAAAAAAATTATTATTTTTTTTTTAAATATACACATTATTTTCCAAATAAAATCTCAGGAGTGCCCACAAGGGAGTAATTTCCTATTTGGTTCAGCCTACTAATGGAAAGATGAATGCTAATATTCTTTATCGGAATATAGTGATCCAAAATGAATCTTTTTTGTAAGGGGATACTGGGGATTGAACTCAGGGCACTCAACCACTGAGCCACATCCCAGCCCTATTTTGTATTTTACTTAGAGACAGGGTCTTACTCAGTTGCTTTAGGGCCTCGCCATTGCTGAGGCTGGCTTTGAACTCGTGATCCTCCTGCCTCAGCTTCCTGAGGTGCTGGGATTACAGGCCTGTGCCAATGCTCCTAGCCCAAATGAATCTTTTACATTTACTATTATGGATCTTAGAGAGTTATTTGTAGAATGTGAACTCTGAATACATAAGTGCTTTTGCCATCAAAAAGCTGTTAATATGGGCTGGGGTTGTGGCTCAGTGGTAGAGTGCTTGCCTAGCATGTGTGAGCACTGGGTTCAATACTCAGCACCACATAAAAATAAATAAATAAAATAAAGGTCCATCAACATCTAAAAATTTTTTTTTAAAAAGCTGTTAATATCTAAACTGTTATGGAAATTGACCAACCAGCCGTAGGCATAAATGACATTGAAATAGAGCTCACCCAGTTAGAAAGGTCCATCAACTGAGTTCCTTGTCTTCCCAGGGACTGGAAAAAGAAGGCAGGTAGTTACCATTCAGAGAAGTACTCCAAGTAAACCCTCAGAAAAGCTTTTTGAAAAATGTTGTTTTATCGGGGGCTGGGGTTGTGGCTCAGTGGTAGAGCACTTGCCTAGCATGTGCGAAGTGCTGGGTTCAATCATCAGCACCACATAAAATAAATAAAATAAAGGTATTGTGTCCAAGTATAACTAAAATATATATACATTTTTTAAAAAATGTTATTTTATCACCAATTCCCTAAGGGTTGGCAATTCTGCAGGAGTTAACAATCTTCTTAAAAGAACTAGAGAGTAAGTATTTTAAATTTGATGGATTAAGAAGCTAAATTGAGATTATGTAAATTCATATAAAAGAATAAAACAATGACCATAATGTTTTAGCTTGTTCATTTTTTATTTATTTAGATACACATGACAGTAGAGTGTACTTTGACATATTATACATGCATGGAGTATAACTTATTTTAATTAGGATCCCAGTCTTGTAGTTGAACAAAATTTTTTTGAGAGAGAGAGAGAGAGAGAGAGAGAGAATTTTAATATTTATTTTTTAGTTATCAGCAGACACAACATCTTTGTTTGTATGTGGTACTGAGGATTGAACCCAGGCTGCACGCATGCCAGGCGAGTACACTACTGCTTGAGCCACATCCCCAGCCCCTGAACAAAATTTTTAATGGTGAATACTATAGTTTGGATCTGGAATGTCCCCCAAAGACCCAAGCATTAAAGGTTAATCTTGGGCTGGGGATGTGGCTCAAGCGGTAGCGCGCTCGCCTGGCATGCGTGCGGCCCGGGTTTGATCCCCAGCACCACATACAAACAAAGATGTTGTGTGTGCCGAAAACTAAAAAAATAAATATTGAAATTCTCTAAAAAAAAAAGGTCAATCTCCAGTTTGGCACTATTAGGAGGTGGTGGGACTTAGTGGGAGATCTTCCAGTTATTGGAGGCATGCCTTGAAAGAGATAGTGGAACCTCACCATATATTCTTTCTCTTTTTCACATGTTGGCTGTGAGGTGAGCTGTTTTCTCTGTTCCCCATCATGATCTGCTGCATTGTCACAGGTCCAAAAGCAATGGGGTCAATCAGACATGACGCAAACCTCCCAAATAGATACTGTCAAATACTGATATCAATCCATGAACACATAGTTTTTTATTAAAATGAACTTTTAAATTTGGAATAATCTTACAACAGAGTCATAAATGTAGCACAGACAGTATTGTGTCCTTCTCACCCAGGTTTTGTTTTGTTTTCTTTTTAAAATATTTTTTAGTTGTAGATGGACACAGCATCTTTATTTATGTATTTATTTTTATGTGGTGCTGAGGATTAAACCCAGTGCCTCACACATGTGAGGCAAGCACTCTACCACTGAGCCATAACCCCAGACCCTTTTTTAAACATCTTATGTGACCCTGGTACATTTGTAAAAATTAAGAAAGCAACATTGATACATTAATATTAACTAAAATCCCCATTTTATTCAGATTTCAAGAATTTTTACCTAAGATCTTTTTTTACTGAGACCCCCATATACATACAATATCATAGTTATTCTTCATGTCTCTGTAGCCTCCTCTGGTTTGTGACAATTTCTAAAGGTTTTATACATTGGGTTGTAATCCAATATGTAGTATGTATTTTATTTCTCAAACTGTTCCAGCTTTGGTCATTGGGAGGTCTTTCAGAATGATTCTTCTCTCTGATTTGTATTTTTAGTACTTCCTCATCTTGTATTTTCCATATACCCTAGTCCTAGAAACAGCCATTTCTCCAAGTAGCCCTTGCTCCTTTTTTTGGAGAAGAGCTTGGCACGGGTATGCTGTTGATACTGAGGCTCTGTCATATATATCTGGAACTTCTCCAATAATGAAAAAGCTGACTCCTCCCATCCACTGTATGTTTACATATTTTTCAGTCTTAGCATATACCTGTGATTGTTTCAGAATTGTTTACCCATATCTCCTTGAGAAACAACTTTTTCAATCAGAATATTGTTTATGTACAGTTCTATTTGTCTTAGTCATGTTTTTGGTGAAAACACTGTTTATTTTCCAAAGTTACTTTTTTAAAAAAATTAATTTTATACCTTTTTTATATTTATTTATTTTATGTGGTTCTGTGTGTGACACCAACCTCCCACGTGACTGAGTTAACTCCCCTGCTGGACGATGTGGCGTCAGACACCCAAGCTGCTAGACTGCCCCACTCTTCTAGGGTTCGAGTGACTTGTATCTTCCTGCCCAGGCTTCTCTTCCTTACAGCCCCATGGGTGAAGCTATGCTCACCTGTTCCTTTGTAATATAACCCCTTGCCCTGTTTAGGACAGAATCTTCCATGGAAGTGCCTTGTGTGTGTCCCCTCCTCTTACTGTGCCCTTGGGTGTGGCCTACCCAGGTGTCAGTCAACCTGCTGACAGTGGACATCATGAAGATAGACTCAGCCCCCTGAAACCTGACACCTTGCCTCATTTGAATAGCTTCTCCTCAATAAAAGGGGTCAGCACATGCTCTCGCTCTCTCTCCTTCTGCGGACCCTTAAGGTCAGAGGAGCCATTGCGAACAAAACCCGGCAGTTCTGAGGATCTAACCCAGTGCCTCATGTATGTGAGGCAAGTGCTCTGCCACTGAGCCCCAGCCCCAGCCTACCAAAGTTATTTTTATCAGTTCCTTTTACCATTCATTTTCTCATTAGACTAGCAAGTGAGCCATTTAATACCATATTTTGATTTAAGCCTTTGTTTGTTTTCTAATTTTTTGTGGACAAATTACATTGTGATGAAATATTACAATTTAAATGTTTTAAGCAACAGCAAATTCTGTTGCTTACCTATGGAATATTGTAATGAGTTTTTAATCTGGTAAGGTTAATGTAAATTGTATTCTTTTATTATAGCTATAGTGTCATTGCATAATAAATACAATATTTTGTCATCTAACTTGATAGGTAAGTAATCCACTATCCATTCTGCCTTGAAAATTTAATATTTGAAGTCTAATTTTCTCTTTCTATTTTGTTTTGGTTTGATATGATGGATATGTACTGGTAATAAAGTATAAAATTAAATGTTACAATACATCAATTTATGTGATGTCTGAGACAGTGTAGAGTTATAGTTCCATCACTGTGATTTGTAGTGTGCTGAACAGCAGTGTGAAATGACGAGACCACATGTGGTCTCTGTTACAACTATTCAACTTTGCCTTTGTCTGTATTTTATATGTAAATAGTATTTACTTCCCAATTCTTGTGCCTCTAATTTATTTTTTTTCTATAATTTCATTGGCTAATTACTGTAGCACAGTGTTTAATGGGAGTGAAAATAGAAGATATCATTGCCTTGTTGCTCATTTTGGTGGAAACCTTTATAGTGATTCCCATTAAATATGATGCTGGTTTGGGGACTAAAGTACATATATAGTTTATCATGATAAGAATGTAATGTTTGATTCCTACTTTCATGAGTGTTTTTTTAAATCATGTATTATATTTATCTAAGTAATTATCTAAGGCTTTTTCAGTACATATATATATCATACACAATATTAATAGATAAAAATAATGTGTATATTTACATATTATATACCTGATTATTGCTATTTGCAACATATATTATTATTATAAATATTGAAATGACTCTATATTCTTAGAATAAATCCTACTTGGATTGAGTGCTGATAGTCATTGTACTTTTGTATCAATATTCTTTTTAATCTGTAGTTTTAGTTTTTGTTTTACCTTTACCAAGTTTAGTAACCAAGAATTATGAAGTGTAGGTGGAGCAAGATGATGGCTAACACCCTTCAGTGATCATCTCCCTGCAGAAACATCAATTTGAACAGCTACTCATACATGGAACTACTTTTACAAGAGTTAAATCAGGTGAGAGACCATAGTACCTGGTTTTAGCACAACAATATGAAAAGATGCATTGAAGAAGGCAGGAAGAAAAGAGTTGCCTACATCACTCCTCCTTTATCTCCAAACAGCACTGCATGTAGAAATGCCTCCCTTTTGGAAGAGGAAGAGGGGAATTAAGTCTTATCCTTAGACTTGAAACCAAGTTCATGCCCACTATGGTGAACTGTGAGGCCCAGCAGGGCCCAGAAGAACCCCAAGTTCCTTGTCGCAGGCCAGTGCCTAAGAACTGAGCCTCTGCAACATGGCTAGCCTGGCAGACAAGTGACTGCCTTCACCACTGCTCTCCCAAACAAAGGCAGCACAGTGTGAAGCAAGCTTCCACCCATTCAGAAGTAGGACAGGGAAGTAAGCAGAGGAACTGTGTACCAAGAAAGTAAAACTCAACACTGGAAAGATACCTGTGGCCTCTGTATCCTGGCCAGTGTTCACAGACTGAGCCTCTGGACACCCTAGTACCAGAGATCTGAGGTTCTAGTTATATGGACTTTTGTTTTAACCAGCATTACCTGTGGCTGGTTTCCCCTTTTCTCCTGCCCTTTAAGCTTCCCACCCCCACCCCTGAAAAGCCTACTGTTAGGCTAATGGGAATTCACTTATAAATGACTCATTGCTTTTCTATTGCTGTTTAAAAAATTCTCTCTTTTGTCTTCTCATAGTTTGAATACAACATGAATCATAGTGGTTTATTTTTTTTTGTCAAAAGTATTTGAGATCCTTTAACCTTCCTGAACTTGAATGTCCACATCATTTTTGGAAAGTTTTTAGCAATTATTTCATTTGATGGCTTTTTTATACTTTCCTCTTTCTCTTCTCTTTCTGTAATACCAATAGTGACTGTTATGGTTCAGATATTAGATGCCCCCAAAATCTCACATGTAAGACGACACAAGAAGGTTTACAGGTGAAACGATTGGGGTACGACGAGAGCCTTAAACTAATCAGTGCATTAACCCACTGATAGGGATTAACTGGATGGTAACTGTATGCAGGTGGAGTTCAGCTGGAAGAGGTGGGTCATTGAGGGCATGCCTTTAGGGTATATGTTTTGTATCTGGTGAGCACAGCTCCCTCCCCCACCCCTGATTCTGGGTGCCATGTACTAAGATGCTTTCGTCTATCACACTCTTCTGCCATAATGTTCTGTCTCATCTCAGGCCCTGAGGAATGGAGTCAGCTGTATATGGACTTAGACCTCTGAATCCATGAGAGACAATAACCATTTCCTCCTCAAATTGTTCTTATCCGGTCCTTTGGTCACAGCAGCAAAAAAACTGACTAAAACAGTGCTCCAGGCTTCAAGGGTTGTGGGATTACATGGCCAGCAGGGGTACACTTCCTTAAATTAGGAAGTTTTGCTCTATATACTACGGACCAAGGGAATTTAATAGACATCTAGAGAACATTTTAGCCAGGAGCTTCAGAATACACATTTTTTTTCTAACAAGCCCATGGAACACTATTATGTTGAGGCCCACTCTTTCCATAGTTAAAGTTTTGAGGATCTTTATCCTAAAGCAATGCTGAATGTGCAGAATACATCATATGTTAAGCCACAAAACCAGCCTTAACCAATTAAAAACTCAAAATCATGTAATTTATCTTCTTTGACTACAATGAAATAAAACTATAAAAATGATAAGAACTTTAAAAATTGTACAACTGTATAGAAATTAAACCACACAGACTTGAATGACCAATAGGTCAATGATGAAATAAAAAAAGATATTAAAAATTTCTTAAAATAAATGACAATGGGGGGGATTGTGGCTCAGTGGTAGAGCCCTTTTGCCTTGCATGTGCGGGACCCGGGTTCGATTCCAGCATCACATAAAAATAAAGGCACTGAGGTGTTTCCACCTACACCTAAATAATAAATGTTTTAAAAAAATAAATGACAATGACAATAAAACACACTAAAAGTGAGCAGGAGGCACTATACTTATTTCAGATGAAATAGACTTTTAATAAAAAGCTGTAAAAAGAGACAAAGACCATCACTTTATAATGATAAAAAAATCAATTCAACAAGAAATAACAATGCCTGTTGCTTTTATGGTTTTCCTTTGACAAGAAAACATGGTTTTAAACATTAACTATGCTTGTATGATATCTTGGTTTTCATGCATAATCTGAGAATAACTGTTAAAATGACTAAATAGGTTTGCTATATATGGGATAAACATTTATAAGTTTATTTGTTGCTGGGTGTGGTGGTGCATGTCTGTAATCCCAGCAGCTCAGGAGGCTGAGGCAGGAGGATCGTGATTTCAAAACCAACCTCAGCAACTTAGTGAGGCCCTAAGCAATTCAGCAATACTGTGTCTCTAAATTAAAAAAATAAAAAAGGGCTGGGATGTTGCTCAGTGGTTAAATGCCCCTGGGTTCAGTCCTCAGAACCAAAAAAATGTATTTTTCCCATATTTTTATAGGTGCATTATAATTGCAGATAATTTTGGGTTTTGTTGTTATGTATTCATTCATACACATTATATAATATTTTGGCCAATATCCTTCTCCAGTATTTCTCCTTACTACTAATAAGGGGATGAGGATAAGATACTACTTGGTACGGAGTAGGGGTGACATAGATAAGGGAATGGGAGTAGAGGAAGTGGCTGTGTCTACTTTGGGAACAACAAAAGCCAGGTACAGACTCTTCTTTATTCGGAGGAAAGGCAGAGGTATGTATTTGTCCTGAAGAGGAAATAGGGTCCTGAGGAGCTGGAGAGACTTCTATTCATAAGCTAGGTGTGCATATATTCACTGGACTTTGGGGTGTTGGTATTCATTATAGTACTCATTATAGTACTTCATGATAGTAAGAAGTGCTGAGAATGGTGGCAGGCAAGAGGGACAGGCAAGGAATGTTAGTTTGTCTGTTCTTTTTGGGTGCCAGGGAGCTTCTAATGAAAGGTGTCAATGAGAGTATGGTTGGGATGGTCTGGAAAGAGGTCTGCAATCATATTGATTTGTGCAGGTGGGGACATAAAAGAGCTGACTAAACAAGGGTGTAACAGAATTGGCTATTGTAACTGAGTACTGTGGAAAGAGCTGTTAAGGGACACACATGTTATCCTATCCATGAAATATCAATGCTTGTGCTTATGGGTGAATTTGATCATCAGGTTGTAGTGACTTGATGTGAGGTTATCCAATAAGTTTTTGGACAGGGAAAAGGACTGTATGCATAAGGGAGTCTAAACTTTGAGGAGAACCTTTGCAAATACAGGTCTAATAAGAAGTCTTCCTGTATAACCAAGGATAGGATTTAAATTGGTTCTTTTCAACTCGTATGATATGGAGCCTTTGGGTATCTCTGAGGTAGCAGAGGCCTATTGGCCAATGTTAGAACAAGTATTTGGGCTTTTCCTTGAGCCTGTGTTTGTCCCCTTTGGGCTTTTTGGTTTTTCTCAGTCTTGTCCCTGTTTTTAAAAACCCCAAAGGTCAAATTTAAAAATTGGTTAATGAGAATTTGAGGTTTTATTTCAGGCCATGTTTATCCAGTCTAACTTACATTGGGGATGAGCTGTGTTAAAGAAAAGATCGATTTTTCTTTAAGTCCTCTACCTTAAAGTCTTGAGGTAATTCTAATAGTGAGGATGTAAAGACATTATTATTATTATTATTATTATTATTATTATTATTATTTGGTACCAGGGATTGAATTCAGGGACATTTGACCACTGAGCCACATCCTCAGCCCCATTTTGTATTTTATTTAGAGACAGGGTCTCACTGAGTTGCTTAGCCCCTCATAGTTGCTGAGGCTGGCTTTGAACTCAAGATCCTCCCACCTAGGCCTCTGAGCAGCTGGGATTACAGCTGTGCACCACCACACCTAGCCAAGATTTTTTTTTTTTTAATTGGGAGTGTGCTTGAATGGGATAAACCCAGGTAAAATTAAATGAAGATTACTTAGCTTTCTTAACTAATGAAAACCCTAATTAAAGCCACGTGAAGTGGTGCATGCTTGTAATCCTAGTGATTCTGGAGCTGAGGCAGTAGGATTGCGAGTTGTTAGAAGCCAGCCTCTGAAATTTAGCAAGACCCTGTCACAAAATAAAAAGATATAAGGGCTGGGGATATAGATCAGTGGTACAATGCTCTGGGTTCAATACCCAGTACCACAAAAACCATCTAACAAACAGAAGATGAAAAACAAACCTCTCCAAAACAAAACAAAGACCTAACAACAACAGAAAACTTGAGAAATCATCTTAATAAAGAACAAAATCTTTGCTTTATAGGCCAGTTTTTGTAAACTTCACCAAGAGCAGATCCAAATCTTTAAAAAATCTAAATTGCTTTAAACACAGAAAATTAGTTTGTTTTATATCAATTAATTATTTTTCGTTTTAGAAAACTCATTAAATACTTTTTTCTCAATTATAATCAACTATACACCCACACAAAATTTCTTTTATAAGCTCAGCCTCCACAAACCTTCTGTGACTTGCTTTAACCTTCTAATTTTGCCCATATCCTTCTTTTCATTTTGGAACTATCTAGTAATTTCACTTTAGGACAAAATCTATTTTACCATACAAGATACTTTTTAAAAAGAATTTAACGTTTATTTTATATTTATTTGTTTTTTATTTTTATGTGGTGCTGAGGATTGAACCCAGTACCTCACCAGTGCTAGGCAAGTGCTCTACCACTGAACTACTTTCTTCATATCTCTTTTACTTCTTCTTACTGGTTTGTTTCTGCTTTGTTTCCTTCTTTAAATTTACATGTTGAAACAGTCCTTACAAAATTTCTGACTTTAGATAAAATGACTGTTTTCCTCAATGAAATGAAATATTTTAAAATATTTTTTCTCATCAAAACATAGCTTAGGTTTTTTGTATTTCTTTCAAATGGAATTACACATTATTAAAAATTTAACTCAGACTAACTTGGTTTTTAGTGAAGAACCAGAAGAAAGCCATCTTAAACTTTTTGTATACCAATAGTTTAAGAAAACACGTTTATTAGAACCAGAGTATTGAAGTTGTGATTAACCACTGTAGCTTTAGTATTTTTACTGTAAAAAATGACTCAGAGGTTTTCTGTAACATACATTTATAAGGGATTGAAGATGGTAAGATGGTGGATTAGAGGAAGGCTGTATTTCCAGTTCCTTCATGGTTCAGGATTCAAGCAGCAGGAGGATGGCTTCTTAGTGTGGTGGGTGAAAAAGGGAATTTTCTGAAATTTAATATTGGACAGTGAGTATCTTGGAGACTCAAAAATTGAATGAAGAACAAGAAAGAATAACTTGTAATCAAGCTGATTACAGTAGTGGCACTAGTTCACCACAGAGGGGAGGGATAACACAAACACAGAGAGAAACAATAGATAAATTTGGCACAGAAAAATATCTGTAGAATGTGAAAGGAGCTTGAAATTATATAACCCAGAAACTACACTGTAAACTGGTGTTTGAAAAGTGTTCTGTGTTTATTAACTGGCAAGTGAAGACTTGAGGCAGGAGCCATCTTAAGGAGGTCATGCTACAGCTTGCTGCTATGGAAGCCTGGTAAACATTGTCATAGTGTCCCAGCAAGAACATACCGTGTGGCTTAGGATATAGTAGCAGAATGTGAGTGAAACAGGCATAGAGAAGATTGTACCTAGGGATGTTGAAGTTAGTGATATGAAGAATGGTGCCACTCAATTTCCCTTTGAGTCTGATGATTCACATGACCAGATGAATTGGGTTTGGGAAACTGAAAAGTTGGGTGTGATTACAGTCAGGGAGTGAGCTGGGGAAGGTCAAATATGTAGGTAATAAACTGTGAGAGAGCTGTGAAGGGCTGGTTCCCCAGTCCTATGTGTAGGATTCTAGGGAGGCTCCTGAGATCCAAACTTCCAGCAAAGACTGGCTGGCATCTATCTAACCAGCCCTAGTGGTGTGTTGATCTAGTCTCTGCAGAACAGATACTACCCAACAAAGTCCCTAAGGCCTGATTAGAGCTAAGCCCCAGTCACCCACCAGAATTCCCCTTATAGAACTCTGAATGCGCCCCACCCTGGGAGTGCACCAATCCAGTCTGTGTGGACTAAACTCCAACTGACAGTAGTCCCCATCCGATCCTACTTTGTACTGATGAAAAGAGACGTTGAAAACTATTTTAACCCACTTGAGTTTGAGGTCATTGCAGGTGATAGCTCAGTAGTTATCTCAAAAAGAGGAAGGGTCGTGAAGGATGCAGGACAGCTTCAGAGGCAGAGGCAGCGGCAGTGGTGGCGGGTACTCCTGCCTACCCGGAGGCCTAGGCCGTCCTGGGGTTGGGGAGCTTAGGGAGCCACCACTGCCGCCGCCGCTGTCGAGGCCGTGAGGGCCTCCTGACCCCACTGAAGACAAGCCAGACGCCGTCTGCAAAGGCTTAGGCTGCTGCATATGGTCGGCGCCCTGTGCACCGTGTGTGGCTCAGACAAGATCCTGCCCAACAGCCTGGAGCCCAAACATGCACTGGGTCAAAAGCCACCGCCTCCAAAATGGCATGATAAATCCAACAATAAGATTTGGAAATCAAATCTTATTGTTGGATTTATCTCTCAGCGGCAGAGAGCACCAGGTACTTATTTTAATTCTGTATATAGTTTGCTTTTGTTGTTGTTATTATATCCTGATTGGTTCATGAATACACACACATAAATGTTTCTTTATTCTCATTTAACATTTTTATGATTGTTATTTGTCTTGTCATTTAAATGTTGAGGTGTTTTTTAAAAATTTATTTTTTAGTTGTAGTTTATTTTATTTAATTATTTTCATGTGGTGCTAAGGATCGAACCCAGGGCTTTGCATGTGCTAGGCAAGTGCTCTACCGCTGAGCCACAATCCGAGCCCCAAGTGTTTATATATTTTTTAAATTGTAGATGGACACAATGTCAATCAACTGTATTTTGTCATTTCTCTCACTTCTTTCTTCTCTTAATAACCAAATTCTCATATCCTCTCTTTCTTGCTCTGTTTACTTTGTAATTTATTTTCTCCTTTTTTATAGTCAGCAATTGTCAACAGCAAAAATAATAAAAATTTGTGAATTAGATCTGGCATTAAAGTAAACAGCAGGTCCACTCTACCATCCACAGTACTAATAACTGCAAAAGCATAAATGGTGGAGAAAATAATTCTATAAACTAAAAAAGATTTTGATAAGTGAGATAAGACAATTATAAAGCAAGAACTGTCACAGGTCTAAGACTCCATTTTGCTGCCTTCTATTAAAAAAAAATGTTACAAGAGCTGTTTCTGAGAAACTGAAATGAAAGCTGTTTTCCTATAAAAATTGTCTTTCTGTACTTTGTACCCCACAAATTGTACCCTACTCATGATGTAGCAGTGGTCATTATGAGCTATATCCCAGGTTTGAACACCCACCCTTGAGGGTCTACATGACTTTGACATAGATTCTTGCCCCGCTGACCCCTGCCCCAATTCAGGATGTGACTGTCTAGCACCTGCTTGAACCCAGGATTGTGGTCAACTGAACAGCAAAGCTAATGTTTTTTTTTTTTTTGCTTCTGTTTATTCCTTGCTTGCTAACTGGAAAATTTCAGGCCTTCCTAGAGCCCACAGGTCCCTCTTATTAATGTTTTAATTTCTATGATTGGCTAGCTTACATGATGATAAGCAAGACACTGAGTTGTGGTTTTAGTGCTTATATTCTCTTTGGATGAACCAAAAAGCTGCTGTCCTCCCACAGAGCTTGAGTCTCTGCGGTGGGTGACAGTCCCTAGCCAGGTAAATAAAGCTCTCTTTTCATTTGAATTTGGTCTTAGAGTGCTTTCTGAGTCATCTCCCCGTAAAACTTTATATATCCTTTAGATTAGTGCTCTGAGGTGCATGTTAAAGACACATAAGGGAGTAATTTATAGGTTCTAGATTAAAAACATAGATTATAAGATTTTGATAAGTGATAAGCCACCCTAATGAAAAGAAGGAGAGAGAAATCTCAAATTACTAAAATTCATGATGAAAAAGAAATATCATGACAGACACTATTGAAATACAGAAGACAGGGCTGAGGTTGTGGCTCAGCAGTGGAGCCCTGGGTTCTATCCTCAGCACCACATAAAAATAAAATAAAGATGTTGTGTCTACTGAAAACTAAAATATAAATATTAAAAATTCTCTCTCTTATAAAAAAGTAAAAAAAAATGAAGACATTGTGTCCGACTGAAACTAAAAAATAAAAAAAAGAAATACAGAAGATAATTAGAAACTATTTTGAAAATGTATACTCTAGTAAAATAGAAAACCTTGATCAACCCAAACTGAATCAATGATAGGATTTTGAAAGCTTCAAAAGAAAATACCAGGTCACATTTGGAGAGAAGCCAATTAGAATTACTTCTGATTTCTTGGCAAAACTTAAAATCCAGGCAGTCTTGGATGATGTGTTCTAAGTCCTTTCAGAAAATAACTATCAAGATTGCTATATCAAGCAAAGCTATCCTTCAGAATTAAAGATGAGCCAGGTGTGGTGGTGCACACCTGTAATCCCAGTGGCTTTGGAGGCTGAGGCAGGAGGATCACAAGTTCAAAGCCAGCCTTAGCAAAAGTGAGGCACTAAGCAACTCAGTGAGACCTTGTCTGGTCTGGGGATGTGGCTCAGTGGCCAAGTGTCCCTGATTTCAATCCCTGGTACCCCACCCCCACAAACAAAAAATTAAAGATGAAATAAAAACCTTTCAAGATGAGCAGAAACTAAAAAAAGTCATGACTAGTAAGCAGGTACCACAAAAAATACTTAAAGAAATAAAACAAAGAAGAAAGAAAAAACAAACCCTTAGCTTGCAAATGGACAAATTTCATTTGAAGAGTATCTAATCAAATGAATAGAGGACCAAATTAAACATGATAAGTAAACCAAGAGGGCAGGAATTGATAAATATCTCTCTATAATAACATTGAGTGCAAATGTTCTCAACTTTCCAATTAAAAGACACAGGCTGAAAGAATGGACTAAAATATAAGACCAAACTATATGTTATTTGTAAGAGGCTCACCTTACAGGCAAAGACAGCTACAGGCTGAAAGCGAAAGGATAAAAATGGATATCCTTGGCAAATGGAGCCAGAAAACCAGCAGAAATAGTGACTATCATATTCAACAAAGTCAACTTCAAGCCAAAATTAATCAGAAGAGACAAAGAAGGTCATGTCACACTGGCAAAGGGAACAACCAAACAAGAAGATACAGCTATAGTAAATATTTATGCCCCAAACATTGGTGCACATGAATACATAAAACAGAAACTCCTCCAATCAGACTCAGACTCCAGTACTACAATATTGGGTGATTTCATACAACTGTCTCACCAACAGATAGCTCATCCAGACATAACTCAATACACACTGTTCAGTCTTAAAAATATTATAAATAAAATAGACTTAACAGATATCTATAGAATTTCACAGAACTTTCTCTGAACTATACAATATTTAAGGCCACAAAACAACTCTTAGCAAATACAAAACAGGATATAATTTCTTGCATATTATCTGATCATAATAAATGAAATTAGAAATCAACACATACACGCAAAAACTACAGAAACTGTGTAAACTGATGGAGATTGAACAATACATTTTTGAACAATGAGTTGATGCTAGAGGAAATCCCAGTAGAAATTTTAGAAGTTCTTAGAATTAGATGATAATAGCAATGTAACATAAGAGAACCTCTTGGACACTATAATGGTGGTTCTAAGAGGAAAGCTTTTGAGTGTCTACATAAGGAAATCAGAAAGATCCCAATTAAACAACCTAATGATGTATCTCAACATCCTTGAAAAATAAGAAAAAAACTAAACCAAAACTAGTAGAAGTAAATAAGATCAGAACTTAAATCAATGAAATGGAGAATAAAAAAGCAATAAAAAGGATCACTGAAATAAGATGGGTCTATGAAAAGATAATCAGGATTGATAAACCCTTGGCATAACTAACCAAAAGAAAGAGATAAGGCCCAAATTAATAAAATGAGAGATAACAAAGGAAAAATAATCACAGACATCACAGAAATCCAGATGATCATTAGAGAATATTTTGAAAATTTATACTCCAACAAGTTGGAAAGCCTAGAATAAATGGACACAATTTTAGATATATCGGACCAGCCCAAATTCTATCAGGAAAATATAGAAAACCTAAATAGAATAGTATCAAGTAATGAAATTGAAACACCAATTAAAAGCCTTCCAACAAAGAAAAGTCCAGGACCAGATGGATTATAGATAGAATTCTACCGGACCTTTAAAGAACTAATCCCAATGGTCCTTGAATTATTGTATGAAATGGAAATAAATTAAATAAATAAATTATTGCTACAAAGCCAGTATCATGTTATACCAAAATCAGATAAGGACACATTAAGGAAAGAAAAGTACAGACCAATATCCCTGATGAACTTAGAAACAAAAATCCTTGGGTTGGGGTGTGGCTCAAGTGGTAGCGCTTGCCTGGCATGCGTGAGGCACTGAGTTCGATCCTCAGCACCACATAAAAATAAAATAAAGATATTATGTCCACCTAAAAACAAACTAAAAAATAAATACTTTAAAAAAATCCTTAATCAAATATTAGTAAATCACATCCAACAACATATTAAGAAGACATAATTTAGCATCCACTCATGATAAAAGCACTGAAGAAACAGGGGATAGAAGGAATCTACTTAAACATAAAAATGGCTATATATGACAAACTCAAAGCCAACAACATAGTGAATGGAGAAAAACTGAAAGCTTTTTCCTTAAAATTTGGGACAAGACAAGGATGTCCACTCTCACCACACCTACAGTTTTAGAAGTTCTAGCCAGAACAATTAGGAAAGAGAAGGAAATAAAGGGATAAAAATAGGAAAGAAGAAATCAAATTATTACTTTTGCAGATGATATGATCCTATACCTAGATAAAAAAAACTTCACCAAAAGACTGCTAGAGCTAATCAATTCAGAAAAGTAGCACATTACAAAATCAGCATACAAAAATCAATACTTTTCTATATACCAACAATAAATCTGCTGAGGAAGAAATTAGGAAAACTATCCCATTTACAATACTCTCAAAAAATTCCTAGGACTAAATCTAACCAAGGAGGTGAAAGACCTCTACAATGAAAACTATAGAACACTGAAGAAAGAAACCAAAGTCACAACAAGCAGAAAAGAAAGTATTTCACAAGGAAGACAAAGGAAATGAGACAAAGAACATCTTTTTTATGGGTTTGGGGTTAAACTTATCCCAATTTCTAAAGATGTAGCGGAGGGCTGAATCTTGTGGTATGGACATCTATCTAGTTACCCATCTGGAAGACAAGTCAAGAGTATATTAGAGGGTGAGGTGTCCCTCTATCCCTCTCAGCATGTGACCTGGTGGAGTTCTGGCCTTAAGCATTGTTATTGGCACTCTATCTTCCATTGGGTCTCCACCTGGAGATTCTTTACCCTATTGTCTTAATGTACCTCTGTGAGCACAGTAACCTATTGGGCTTCCACATGCCAGAGGAGGTCTTTAACATTTTCCCCAAAGCATGATTACTTTCCTCATGATAGTCTTAAACCCTCAATGCAGTTAAGGACAGAATGCTGCCAAACAATGGAAGCTGTGGGAGGCCTTACCCTGAGAGTGCCTGATTTTTCTCCACCATTTAAAAAATTTAGAATCCATTATAAATAATCAGAGTAATAAAGAGTTAGTCCATTTGCTTAGACTGATGAATAGGGTCCTGAGGCAACTGACAGAAAAGATGAAAAGACAAGGCAAGCATTAAATATGGTCTCCTATCCCTGTGGGACACAAGTAACACCTTTTTGACCCTGGACATGTTCAAGTAGCAGATTCAACAAAATGTCAGGAAATTAGACAGCTTTTAGAGAGTTTGAAGGGAGGGTTTTAAAATTTGAAAGAAGAAATGACCCCCATACCATAAGAAGAGAAAGCCTTTTAGAGTCCTAGGGATATAATGTTGTTAAGGAGGGATGAGGGTGAGAGCTATCACTGAAGACTGTACAAAAGAAAGTAGTGAAGAAGAGTCTGAAGCATAGGATAAGTCCAAAGACAGAATAGCAGTGAAAAAAAGAGAAGGGAGAGTGTGGAGAGCTCAATGTATGAAGTGGGAGGGGGGGAGGAGAGAGAACAGAAATGAACACATAAGGATGTACTAACACTTTTCATAATACATATATTGTAATTGCCTGTCTCCATTATCAAACTGTTTATTTTGTGAGGCAGAATATTCTATGTGACTAAAAGTCATGGAATAATTACAATAATTATAACTCTACTGTTAACTAAATGAGTGAAATTAGGATGCATATGTGAATTCTTTAAAGTTTAGTTTTTTCTTTTTTTCTTTTTTTTATTGGTTGTTCAAAACATTACATAGCTTTTGACATATCATATTTCATACATTTGATTCAAGTGGGATCATAACTCACTTGAAAGTTTAGTTTTTTCACTAGCAAAAATAAAAATAATGACTGAACCACTCTGGGTCTGTGTTTTCTTATATCTAAACTTGGAATAATTTTTGAAACTATGTTTGTAATAAAAACAGTTATCCTGGATTTAGAAAAATACAAATTAATGTGTGCTTGTCATTTTGAAGTCATACTAGAGTATTTTCTAATAAGCTTGACTGAACTTATCAGACTATCATTAGAGAATGGAACTTTGCTTTCCCAGTATTTTTGACTAAAAATCCAAAACAGATAAAATTACAGATGATTTAGAGACGTATAAGGTTAGAAATGTAAATATGCAGAAAGAATATGTTCTTGTGATCTTATAGCCCAATAGAGAATTTCTTCCTACTGGTTCTGTCTGTAGTAAATGACATTGTTTGAGAATTGTGATTTTACAAAGTTAATAGAGTTGTTGCAATTAAAAACAAAATAATAATTAATAACACTATTCAACTAATAATTACTGAATTAAATTTTATTGATGTCATCTAAGAAGATAATAGGAAGTGAGGTCCATTTCCTCTGGTCCTGTCAGCCCCATTCAGCCTTCAAAAAAGATAATAATCCCTTTATCTAAGAGGGTAATTCTGAGATGTATTAGTACTTATGGAATTGAGTAACCACTTGTCACAAATGTTCACCTTGTTATATGCTGGAGCTTAGTTGTGGCATACTTTAAATATGTGCTCATGGCTTTGATTAATAAATTTCAGGGTGTGGTACTGAGAGGCTTTGTTCTTTAGGATCATAGATCTTAAACTTTACTTTTAAAAATTATGTTAATGAAAATAGAAAGATGTGAGCTGTTCAGAAAAGCTACAACCCCACAATCCAGATGAGGTACAATCTGTCAGATCAGAAGTCTTTCAGCAAAGAGGTCATATGGCACACATTTATCTTGACTCTATTTTTCAAGGACAGCATTTTGGGTCATTTCTAATCCTATGCCTGGTGTTAACTCTTCACTCATTGCCTTATTTTTCTTGAAACCTATTAAAATACTACTTCATGTAACTTTTGTCTAAACTCTATTCTTTACTCAAAACCTAGAATATAACCCTGTGTCCCCCTGTCCTTTCTTACCAGAGATCAAACCTGGGGTACTCTACCACTGAGATACATCCCCAGCCCTTTTCATTTTTTATTTAGAGACATGTCTTGCTAAATCGTTGAGACTGCCCTCAAACTTGTTATCATCCTGCCTCAGCTTCCCAAGTCTCTAGGGTTTCACATGTGTATCATTGTTCCCAACCTGTGGTTTCCTTTTTGGGGGATACACTTTTGCTTGTGTTTCCCCTTTAAAGGAGAAAGAGTTAAGTTCAGCTTTTGTTTCCAGACTTGAATGACTTGAGAGTACTTTAATATGTGATGTATAGAACATGAATCTAAATAATAATACATTTAAAATTCTATAGAAAATTTTGTGATCATCCTTTAAGGACTGAGTACTTTGTCTTTTCACAAATAGCAACAAGACTTTTTGGTCATCCAACTCTCTTAGTTTCCTTATTTCTATGACTAAAAGATCCAGTTGACTTTGCAGATTTGCTATTTATTTGCTTCTGATCTTGTTTTTTAAAATTATGTTTTATCAAATAAATACTTGCTCATTTAACAATAATATAAACAGTCTGATCTCTGAGGTGGTCATATTTTTAGGTTTTGAATGCTGTTCTAAGACCAATTGGTCTTGGTCTTTTTAGTAATTTAAAAAAATAATTCTTTTAAAATTTGCTTCTTTGATACGTTAACTCTCTGATTTCATTATCCATGTCAGAAATGAACTTATGTGCACAATAAACTAATAAAAATGTAAAATTATCTTGACACTTTCCATGTCATTTAATATTGCAGTGGTTTATCATGGGAATAAATAAAAATGAACTGAAAATGTGAAGATCTGTAAAATATAGAATGAACAGATTTTTTATGGTTATTCATATACAGAAAATACAGTTATTTTTCATAAGTTGGTTGGATAGAGCAAATATTGTTTTTCATATTCTTATTTCAAAAAATTTTCCTAATAAAGCAGAAAGTGAAATGTAATAACAAATATCTTTTCTCCTGAAAGAACTATTCTAACTCTTCTGTTTAGCCACACTTGCATAGGTGTTCTCAATTTCTTTGTCTTCGGGGCACGTGTGGGTAAATTCTTCACGTGCATAGGCATTGTGGAGATAGCGCCAGACTCCTGAGAATTCTGCTGGAATGTCAAAGTCACGGTATTTCTTGGCAGCAACCTACAAGTTTAGAAAAAAGTGGAAAAAGAAGATAATAGTAAAAGGCATCAGTAATATGACTATTATGTAGAAAGACATTTCAAAAATCAAGTATTATAAACTTAAAGAATCATGAATTTATTATTTTAACATTTTGTCTATAAATATAGGCAACACTGAATGATCAGATCATGTTTATTTTGAGGCTATATTTAATTATGAATACATTTACAAGAAGGGAACACAGAAAAGAAGAGCATTTTACCCTCACTGGACTGAGATTTTAGTAGGGTCCTTATTATGTCATTTTCATGAACTCTCTTTGTCAGGAATAGAACACAGTAAATTCTGTGAAATTTCTGTTCAATAAATATTTATTAAATTAATAATTAAATCATCATATTATAATATGTTTTTTACAGGAAAGTGATTAATTTTTATTGATTAACTTTTTTTGAATTACAGCTTTAATTATATGTAGTAGTTTGGTTTATCCCAATTGTCGATTAACTTTGCATCCTGCAATCCTGCTATAATCACTTATTTGTCAGGTTTTTTTTACTTCTTACATACATGACAATAGTGGAATGCATTACATTCATAATTATCCACTCACAGCATGATTTTTCGTAACTCTGTATATAAAGTATGTTCATACCAAATTATGCCATTATATATGAGCTCTCTTTTTTATTACAATTCTTAATACACTTTTATACCACAAATTTATCAAATCTCTGTTTGCATATAAGGTATGTTGACACCAAATTCACATCTTCATATACAAATACATGAATTTTGTATAATGATGACCATCTTCTTCCACTTGGTATTATCTAGAGCACCATTCCAAGCATTTTTACACTTTAATTTATTGAATTTTCTCTTGATCATTCTGTGAAAAGGATGGTATTATCATTCTTATTCTGTAGACAAGATAGTGAAAAACACTTTTGATTTAGAAAGAAAGAAGAACTTTTATCTGAAGAGAGAAAGGATGCTTCATGCTGGCAACTTACAAACCCCTCCCATACTATAGCAACCTGCTGTATAAAGACTTACTTTAATAATGTTCAGTTTGGGTAACAAGCTGCAGTCAGCCAGTGTTAGCTGATCCCCATCCAAGAACAATCTTCTGGAAACTCTGAGTTCCTCAGCATTGTCTGGATCAATTTCATCCAGAAGTGGGGTGTTTAAGTAGTCATCCAGACGTTTAAACTCTCTGAGCAGAGATTTTTCAAAATCTGAGGCAATTAAGTCATTAAGTTATTTATAATATATTATCCTCATATATACATTCTAAATATGCTTTTCACAATTTAGACATTTCTGTTTATATGCATAGCTTATACTGGCTCTTGAACATCTACTTAATTATATAGAATGCTCAACTATTCACTGGTGAGACATAGATCAAATGGTGATTAGCAATAGATTGGATTTTCTTTGTGGAAGAGAAGTGGTAGGAGAGTCAAACAAAGAAAAGCATGTAGCTAGTTCATATTTGACATGTAAATGGTTTAATTGAGATCTTTTGGTAATTGCGATATTAAATATCAGATTTTAAATCTAATAAAACAATGCAAGGGAATATCAGAGGAGAGAATAAAACTGAGCGGAAGAATAAACTGTTACCCAATATATATACTATATATTCAGGAAAATCCTATTTTAGCTGAGTGAGAAGTGAGAAGGAGAAAAATAGAGACTTCAAGAAAGAAATCTTACTCTTATTTGCCTCCTTTTGTGTATTCTTAATGTATGCAGAAAACTTGGCAAAGAGATTGCAGCCCACATCAAAGGATTCCTTGTACTTGGGACTCAGGTGAGGATACCTTAAAAAGAAACACAAGTGAATTATAATTCACTTTATGTTCACTAAAGTTTATTAGGAAATTAATGACTATAATTTTATTTACCTGTAGCAACAATGTTAAAAATGGTCTTAATTTCCCATACATGTTCCTAAAAGCTCATTTGTTACAAGACATAGAAAAGAAACAACATGTTTCCAAAGATAAGTAGTAGAAAATATAGTGTCTCTGGTTTAATCCCTGGTACCAAAAAAAAAAAAAAAGTAACTATGTGAGGTGGTGGATATGTTAAATTTTACAGTAGTGATCACTTCATTATGTATATGAAAACATGTTGTCTGAGCCCAGTCGCGCACACCTGTAATCCAAGGCACTTGAGAAGCTGAGACAGTAGGACCGTGGGTTCAAAGCCAGCCTCAGCAACAGCGAGGTGCTAAGCAACTCAGTGAGACCCTGTCTCTAAATAAAATACAAAATAGGGCTTGGGGATGTGGCTCAGTGGTCAAGTGCCCCTGAGTTCAATCCCTGGTACCCCGCTCCCCTAAAAACACAAAAACCAAAAAACATCATGTTGTACAACTTAAATGTACACAATAAAAAATAAAGTTTAAAAAAATCAACTCCTGTTTTTTTAAAAAAGTAAAAACTCTTATTGGCAACTAGAAATGGTCAGGATGAAACTTAGGTATCTTCCTTGATTATCTATTTCCCTTCAAGATTATATTTAACCTATCAGCAACTGCAGTCAGCTCACCTTTCAAAATTTACCCAGAATCTGTTCACTTCTCATCAACTCCATTGTCCCTGTCTAGTAACCCTGTATTACTGTAATAGCTACCTGACCATTCTTATCCTATTCCCATGCTTGTCTGCCATACCTCTGGAATATCCTCCAACTGTAGCCAAAGCAATCATGTTAAAATAAAATGTAAATCATATCATGTCTCTTCTATATTCATTACTCTGCAGTAACCTCATCTCACTCAGATTCACAGCCCAGTGATTGGATCCCATCTTACTTATCTGTTCTTATCTCTATCACTCACACACCTGTGACACTGACCTTCTTCAAATAGGCCTTACAAACTCCTACTCCAGGACCTTTTCTGTTGTTTGCCTTGCTCCCATTCTTCTGTTGGGTCATTTTATCTGATATCTCCTTCTAATTGAAGGCTTTCTATGGACATTCCTTGTAATGCTGAAATCTTTCTTCTGTTCCTAACACCCACTACTTCCTTCCATTGCTTTATTTTTGTCTTTGGTATTTATCATCATCTAAAACAGTTTACATATTGGAGATAGAAGATGGCAGATTAGAAAAAGGATAAACTTCCTCGCAGTTCCTTAGCACCCAATTTGCAAAGCAGTAAAACTGCTTCTCAACAAGGTGTGTACTAAGGGAACTCACTGAAACTTAATAATGAACTGTAAAAGAAAACAGACACAGAAAGTCAGAAACTTGAGCATAATATAAGAAATAACATGTTAGAGATGTGCCAGCTTGGCTACCAGTAGCAGCAGTGGTGGCAGTTCAGAGGAAAAGATCTCTAACATATTTTTGGAAATGAAAGATACAATAGATCAAATTAAAAATCAACTTAAAAGCATCAGTAACAGATTATATTCTGTAGAAAACAGAACTTCAGTCCTTGAAGACAACATATATCAACTTGAGTATATAATATGCAACAAAGGAAAAAGATACAATATGATCAGAATATAAAAGAACTCTCAGACAACATCAAGAAACCATACCTAAGACTCACTGGGAAAAAGAATATAGAGATACAGGTCAAAGGCATTAAGAATATTTACAATGAGATGTTATCAGAAAAAAATCCCCATAATAGAAATGAGATAGACATCCACAGACAAGATGAAAACAAAACCAAAATAGGCCAGATCAGGAAATAAATCTTTCCAAAACACACCATAATCAAAATGCCTAATATATTAGTCAGGGTTCTCTAGAGGAACAGAATCGACAGGAGGTATGAATATAAAACGGGGACTTATTAGGTTGGCTCAAGCGACCAGAAGCTGGATAGTCCACCATGGCTGTCTGCAGGCTGGAGAGCTGGAGGAACCAGTAGCTGCACAGTCCAAGAGGCTGAAGCCTCAGAACAAGAGGGATTAATGGTGCTACCCTAGTCCAAGAACAAAGGCTTCTGGGGAATCACTGAGAGAGTCTGCTTTGGAAGAGTGAAGGAATGAGTGTCTGACATCTTCAGATGATCTCAGCAGCAATCAAGCTTGCTTATGCTGCTGTTTCCTTATTCTTCCAACCTTTATTCCATCCAAGCCATCATCCTATTGGATGGTTCTGCCCACTCTTAGGGAGAGTCTCCATTTCAGTTGGCTATCCCACATGCCAGTCATTCCTACACACACCCTCATCAATACACCATAAACCTCTTAATCCTTGGCATCTCTTAATCCAATCAAGTTGACAATTCAGATTGACCATTACACCTAACATAGAATATTAAAAGCTGTAAGAGAGAAACACCAGGTTACATTTAGAGGCAAATCAATAAGGCTCACTTCTGATTTCTCAACTCAGACTCTAAAATTAAGGAGGACCTGGAATGAGGTATTACAAGTTCTAAAAATATTGCCAGGGGGCTGTAGCTGTGGATCAGTGGTAGTGCACTTGACTGGCATGTGTGAGGCACTGGGTTTGATTCTCAGCACTGCATATAAATAAATAAAATAAAGATCTATCAACAACTAACAAATATTTTAAAAATTGTCAGGCAAGCTTATTATATCTAGCAAAGCTATCTTTCAAATTGATGTAAAATAAAAACTTTGCAGGACAAGGATAAACTAAAATAATTCACTAAGAAGAATTCACCACTAATCCAGAAATACAAAGAATATTTAAAGGCAAACAGAAGAATTCAGAAACAAAAGCTCTCAAATAGATGAAGCTCACTAGAAGAAAAAATAACTAAATAAAAATCAAGATAGAATTAAATAAGCAAAGAAACTAAAATGACAAGAAATAAACACCTATCCATAACAACACTGAATGTAAGTGGTCTTAACTCCCCAATTAAAGGACACAGATTAGCACAATGAATCAAAAAACAAGATCCAACTCTATGCTGTTTGCAAGACTCACAGGCAAAGACACTCATAGTCTGAAGGTAGAAGGATGGAAAGAATATTCCAATTCAAAAAGAGTTAAAAAACAAGCAGGAATAGTTATTCTCATATCTGTCAAATTAAATTTCAGGCAAAAATGAATCAGGAAAGACAGATAAATCCTGATAAAGTGAACAATCCAAGAAGAAGATATGATCATAGTAAATATATATGGCCCAAATGCCAGAGCACCCAATTACATAAAAAGCTCCTTAACATTAAATCTCAGTTAGATCCAATACAATATTACTGGGTGATTTCAACCCACTCTTTTTTTTTCCCTTTTCTCTCCCTTTCCCTCCCACCTCATGTCTCTGTTTAATGTTAATCTTTTCCTCCTGCTCTTCCTCCCTGCTCTGTTCTTAGTTGTTCTCATTATATCAAAGAAGACATTTGGCATTTGTTTTTTAGGGATTGGCTAGCTTCACTTAGCATAATCTGCTCTAATGCCATCCATTTCCCTGCAAATTCCATGATTTTGTCATTTTTTAGTGCAGAGTAATACTCCATTGTGTATAAATGTCACATTTTTTTTTATCCATTCATCTATTGAAGGGCATCTGGGTTGGTTCCACAGTCTAGCTATTGTGAATTGTGCTGCTATGAACATCGATGTGGCAGTATCCCTGTAGTACGCTCTTTTAAGGTCTTCAGGGAATAGTCCAAGAAGGGCAATAGCTGGGTCAAATGGTGGCTTCATTCCCAGCTTTCCAAGAAATCTCCATACTGCTTTCCAAATTGGCCGCACCAATTTGCAGTTCCACCAGCAAGGTACAAGTGTACCCTTTTCNTTTTTTGAGTTCCTTATATACTCTGGATATTAGGGCTCTATCTGAAGTGTGAGGAGTAAAAATTTGTTCCCATGATGTAGGCTCCCTATTTACCTCTCTCATTGTTTCTCTTGCTGAGAAAAAACCTTTTTAGTTTAAGTAAGTCCCATTTGTTGATTCTTGTTATTAACTCTTGGGCTATGGGTGTCCTATTAAGGAATTTGGAGCCTGACCCCACAATATGTAGATCGTAGCCAACTTTTTCTTCTATCAGACGGCGCGTCTCTGATTTGATATCAAGCTCCTTGATCCATTTTGAATTCACTTTTGTGCATGGCAAGAGAAAGGGATTCAGTTTCATTTTGTTGCATATGGATTTCCAGTTTTCCCAGCACCATTTGTTGAAGATGCTATCCTTCCTCCATTGCATGCTTTTAGCCCCTTTATCAAATATAAGATAGTTGTAACTTTGTGGAATAGGACACAGAGACTAATCAACCCACTCTTATTACCAAAGACATGTCATCAAAGCATTAAATCAATAAAGATATTTCTGACCTAAATACTATAAATCAAATAGACCTAAAACATCTACAGAATATTTTGCCCACAAACAGCAGAATTTACCTTGTTATCTCATGGAATCTTTTTCAAAAAAAAAAAATCTATATAATTCTGTGTATTCTATCAGATCATAATGGAATGAAGCTAAAAATGAACAGCAAGAAATATAATAGAAACCACAAACACATGGAGATCGAGCAATAATCTTTTAAATGAAGAATGGATCAAAGAAGAAATGGGAAAAGAAATTCTTGGAAGCTGGGCGCGGTGCAGCATACCTGTAATCCCAGTGGCTTGGGAGACTGAGGTAGAGGATTGCCAGTTCAAAGCCATCCTCAGCAATAGTGAGGTGCTAAGCAACTCAGTGAGAACCTGTCTCTAAATAAAATACAAAATGGGGTTGGGGATGTGGCTCAGTGGTTGAATGCCCCCTGAGTTCAATCCCTGGTACCAAAAAAAAAAAAAAAAGAAGAAAGAAAGAAATTAATTCTTGGAAAAAACTGAGAACAGATCTACAATATATCAGTATGAAAGCAGTACTAAGAGGAAATTTTATAACGCTGAGTGCCAACATTACAAAAAAAGAAAGCCTGGCGTAGTGGTACATACCTATAATCCAAGCAGCTTGGGAGGCTGATACAGAAGGATTATGAGTTCAAAGCCAGCCTCAACAACTGCAAGGAGCTAAGCAACTCAGTGAGACCCTGTCTCTAAATAAAATACAAAATAGGGCTGGGGATGGGACTCAGTGGTCAAGTGCCCCTGAGTTCAATCCCCAGTACCCTCCCCCACCAAAAAAAATAGAATTGGGTGTGATGGCACACGTTTGTAATCCCAGCAACTCAGGAGGCTGAGGAAGGGGAATCACAAGTTCTAAGCCAGGCTCAGCAAGTTCGTGAGGTCTTAAGCAACTTAGAGAGACCCTGTCTCAAAATAAAAAAGATGGGCTAGGGGGGCTGGGGTTGTGGCTCAGTGGTAGAGTGCTTTTACCTAGTATGTGTGAGGCACTTGGTTCAGCACCATATATAAATAAATGAATAAAATAAAGGTCCATCAACATCTAAATTTTTTTTTTAAAGAAGGGGGCTGGGGATGTGGCTCAAGTGGCTCAAGTGGTAGCCTGGCATGCGTGTGGCCCGGGTTCGATCCTCAGCACCACATACAAACAAAGATGTTGTGTCCACCAATAACTAAAAAATAAATATTAAAAATATTCTCTCTCTCTCTGTGTGTCTCTCTTCTCTCTCTCTCAAAAAAAAAAAAAAAAAGGCTGGGATGTGGCTCAGTGGTTCAATCTCCAGTACTCCCTCAAAAAAATAGATTCCAAATAAATATATTCTGCCTCAAGGCCTTATAAAAGTAATAACTAATCCAAAAATCAGTAGAAGACAGGAAGTAATTAAGATCAGAATTGAAATTAATGACATTGAAAATAAAAAAAATACCCAGGATCAATGCAACAAAGAGTTAGTTCTTTGAAAAGACAAATAAGATTGATAAACCCTTAGTCAAACTAACCAAAAGAAAGAGAGAGAAGACCCAAATTAACAAAATTAGAGATGAAAAAGTAGGTAATACCACAGACTCTTATGAAATTCAAGGGATCATAAAGTATTTTGAAAATTTATATTCCAATAAACTTAAAAATCTAGAAGACTTGAAAATTTCCAGACAAATATGACCTGCCCAAATTGAACTAGGAAGATATAGGAAACCTAAACAGATCAATTTCTTTTCTATACTTTATACTCCAATAGTAATTCTACTGAGAAAGTAATAAGGAAAACCATCCATTTCAAATAACCTAAAAAACCCCCTGGTAATTAATCTAACTATGGGGCGAAAGATCTGTACAATAACAACTATAGAACACTGGATAAAGAAACTGAAGAAGATCTTAGAAGTTGGAAATACCTCTCATGTTCAGGCAGAATTAATATTGTGCTGGGAAAACTGGGTATGCATATGTAGAAAAATGAAAATAGATTCCTATCTCTCACTCTGCACAAATGTCAAATCAAATTGGATCAGACTTGGAATTATACCAGAAACCTTACGAGTGCTTGAAGGAAACACAGCGTTCACACTCCATCATATAGGTGCAGGCACCAATTTCCTTAACAAGACCCTAAATAAAACCAACAGTCAATAAATTGGATGCCATAAAATTAAAAAGCCTCTGTACATCAAAAGAAAGGATTAAGAGAGTGAAGAAGGAGCCTATAGATTGGGAAAAAATCTTTGCCAGCTCCTCCTCTAACAGGGGACCAATATCTAGGATATAAAAAGAACTCAGAAAACTCAACACCAATACACAAATAACCCAAATCAATAAGTAAGCTAAAGAACTAAACAGACATTTCAAAAGAAACAAATGGTAAAAAAATATATGAAAAAAAAAAGTTCAACATCTCTAGCAACCAGGAAAATGCAAATCAAAACTACACTAAGATTCCATCTCACTCCAGTTTGAATGGCTGTTAGCAAGAACAAGAATAATAAATGTTGGGGCTGGGGTGTGGCTCAGCGGTAGAGCGCTCGCCTTGCACATGTGAGACTCTGGGTTCGATCCTTAGCACCACATTAAAAAAAATAAATAAACAAAATAAAGATATTAAAAAAAAAGAATGATAAATGCTGGCAGAAATTGAGAGGGAAAGATACACTGATACATTGTCAGTGGGACTGCAAATTAGCACAACCACTCTGAAAAGCAGTAAATAAAACAAAGATAACATGTCCAACAAAAGAAAATGTTAAAAAAAAAGATATAATGACTGAATCCAGGGGAAGATAAATATCCAGGTATAATATCCAAAGTGCTGAAAGCAAAACAAAAACAAACAAAAATAAAATACAAACAAAAAACCCTACCAATGAAAAATACTCAGAAAATGTACCCTTCAGAAATGAAGAAGAGATCACTACTTTCCCAGAAAAATAAAAGTTGAGGGAGTTTGCTATGGTTTCAATGTTCCCACTAAACTCATGTTGAAATTTAATCCCATTATGAGGTATTACATGGGTAGAAACTTGATCCAACCATGGCATTTGGAGGTGGGACTTTTGGGAGGCAATTAATGTTAAATTGGGCCATAAGGTAGGACCCTAGTCCAACAGGACTATGGTTTTATTAGAAGATAAGAAGATACCTGAGTATCTACTTTGTCTTGCCATTTCATACCTTCTCCCTGGTCTCCCAGCAATAAGGTCTTCACCAGCTCCTGATCAGATAATGGTGCCACTTGGACTTTTTAGCCTCTAGAACTATAAGCTAAGGAAACCTCTGTTGTTTATAAAGTAGAAAAGCTAGTACATAATCAAATCCATAGAACTCTAATACTGTAAAGGTGTTATATAAGTTATTTATATAGTTAGTATGAAGGTAAAGAAAAAATTATTCAAATAATTATAGCTGTGATAGTTCATTGAGGGATAGCCAATATAAAATATATAAATTTTAATATCAAACACAAAATGCACGAGGCAAAATTTAAAATTTTTGTATGAGATTGAAGTTGTTAAGAGCTTAAATAGTCTGCTAATAACTGTAATATGTTTTATGTAAGCTTCAAGAAAACCACAAAGTGAAAACCTATGGTAGATATTTTTAAAAAAGTAAAAAAAGCATACCACTAGATAAAATTATCTAATCACAAAGGAAGACAGCAAGACAGAGAGGATCAAAGGAGTTACAAAACAACCAGAAAACAATTAACAAAATGGCAGTTGTAAATCCCTACATATCAATAAATACCTTGAATGCAAATTGATTAAATTCAAACTAAACAACCAAAATGTCTATTGATTAAATTCTGCAATCAAAAAGCATAGAGTGGCGAATGGATTTAAAAACAAGAACCACATATATGCTCCTTACAAGAAGCTCACTTTACCTTTAGCATGCATAGACTGAAAACAAAGAGACAGAAAAAGATATTTTGGGCTGGGGATGTGGCTCAAGTGGTAGCACGCTCGCCTCCATGCGTGCAGCCCGGGTTCAATCCTCAGCACCACATACAAACAAAGATGTTGTGTCCGCCGAAAACTAAAATATAAATATTAAAATTCTCTCTCTCTCTCTCTCTCTCAAAAAAAAATTAAAAAAAGAAAATGATATTTCATGCAAATGGAAACAAAAGAGAATAGCCATAGTTATACTCACATGAGGTAAAATAGAATTTAAGGCAAAACTGTTAAAGGAAACAAAGATGGTGATTACACAGAGATGTCAAATATTCATCAAGAATATTTAAAAATTATAAGTATATATGCGTTGCCTTAGTCCATTTTGTGTTGCTATAGCAAAATACCCCAATCTAGGTATTTTATAAAGAAAAAATCGTTTATTTAGCTTACACTTATAGAGGTTCCATGGCACTGGAATCTGCTCGGCACTGGCATCTGCTCAGCTCTGGAGAAGACCTCATGACAGAAGGTATCACAATAGTAGGAGTGCATATGGGAGAGAAAATCACCAAATACAGAAGAGAAATTTGGATAGTTCAGGTTTCCTTATGACAACCTACTCTGGGGAGAAGTAATCCAGTTCCATGAGACCTGTATTGATTCCTTCCAAGGGTGGTGCCCCTGTGATGTAATTACGTTCCACTAGGCACCACCTCTTAAAAGTTCCACCACTTGAACAATACCAAATTGGGGACCAAAAATATAGCACATGAATCTTTGGGGGAAAATTTATATCCAAACTATAGCATGCATCAAATGTTAAGAGTGTCTAAATATATAAATCAAATATTAGTCTGGTGGGAATATAGACTGCAACATAATAATAGTCGGGAACTCTAATACTTCACTATCATTAATCATCAGAGAAATGAAAATTAAAACCACACCTTTTAGGTTTTTGGCTGCTATCAAAACCATGCTTATAAACAACCCATGGATTAAAGCAATCACACTATTAGATATATACCCAAAGAAATGAAATCATTTTGCTAAAGATATATCTGCACTTCCATCTTCATTGTAGCATTGTTCACAATATCCAGCTATGGAAACAACCAAAATGTCCATCAACATTTGCATGGATATAAAAAATATGGCAAACCCAGGAAAAGAACATACTCTTTTTATGGACTGTAGTATTATGTGAATGTTACATTTATTCTGAACATTTAGGGGCTGCAAAATGTAATGAGAAACTCATGACTAGATAACAATACTAGTTTTAGATAGTATGCCCTTGATTGAAATATTTAATTAAAATTTTTAAAAATTATTTTTTAGTTGTAGTTGAACACAATACCTTTATTTTATTTATTTTTATGTGGTGCTGAGGATTGAACCCAGGGCCTTGCATGTACTAGGAGAGCACTCTACCACTAAGCCACAACCCTTAACTGAATTTTTAACAGGTTAAACATATGAAATCTTAGAATGTTATTTGCTTTTAGTTAGATAAAATTCAGCTTTGCAATTGCTGGAATTGTCAAAGTTCCATGGTAATTAAAATCTGAATTGATTCTTATTGCAAATGGAATCATGAAACTAAAAATGTATATGTATACCCTTTTAAAAATGAATTTGCACTGGGTGTGGAGGCACATGCCTGCAATCCCAGTGGCTCAGGAGGCTGAGGCAGGAGGATTGTGAGTTCAAATCCAGCCTCAACAACCATGAGGTGCTAAGCAACTCAGTGAGACCCTGTCTCTAAATGAAATACAAAATAGGGTTGGGATATGGCTCAGTGGTTGAGTGTCCCTGAGTTCAATCCTCAGTACTACACCCCTGCAAAAATAAATTTGCTATTTCTTGTTAAGCCAGGAAATTGAAAGGCAAGAGCTATGGTTTGTCTCATGCTGCATAGAGTATTTCTTACATAAAGACCTAATTGTAAATTGTTTTTTTTTCATAGTTTTCATCTAAAATCAGGTTTATCTAAGGTCCCATTTTAACCATGGTTAATAGGAAATGCCTTTAACGAAAATTGCCAACCTTTACTAACATTTAACAAGAATATTTTTGTTAGAAATTTAACATAAAGTAATTACTTCTACTGTAAAAGAAGCTTGGGATAGTATGAAATAGAACCCAGGAAATTAGATTACTGTCAGCAGTTGCTCAAGATTCTAGCTGATAGACTGTTTGGTAAAATTAGTGGAAAGGGGAATGCAAATAGAATTTGCTTAAGTTTTAAAAACATGCATGTTATAAGAAAATCAGAGGACTGAGAGGGAAAATAAACTGGTTGATAACATTTCTGGTGACAATTCTTTCCAGAAATATTTTGTACTTTTATTTTAAAAATGTATCCTGCTATAACAGTTTAATAAATTCTTTTAAAACTATAAAATATATGGCATATACACATAGTGGATTTATTCAGCCTTTAAAAAATGAGAAATTCTGTCATTTTTGACAATATTGACAAAGCTAGAGGACATTATGTTAAGTGAAATAAGTTGGGCAGAGTTACACATCCCATAGGGTCTCACTTATATGTGGAATCTAACAAAGTCAAACTCAGAAGCAGAAAATAGAATGGTGGTTAACAGAGGCTGTTGGGTGGATAGGGAAAAGGGAGACATTAGTCAATGGGTTCTAGTGGATAGGAGGATTAAATTTGGGTGTGCTGTTGTGTGGTGAGGTGACTATAGTACATAATAATATATTGTATATTTCAAAATAGCTAAGTGAGGATTTTAAATGCCCTCACTACAAAGAAATGATAAATACTTGAAGTGATGTGTGTGCTAATTACTCTGGTTCAATTATTCCAGAATGTAAAATTCACTGAAGTATCACTTTGTATCCCATAAATATATACAATTATTATCTACCAGTAAAGATAAAAATAAAATTAAAAATATTATTCCAATATTCTAATAAAGAACAGATGGAAAATGTCAAATTATTTCTTTTAAACTACCAAACAGGGGTCTGGAGTTGTAGCTCAGTGGTAGAGCACTTGCCTACCATGTACAAGGCTTTGGGATCAATCCCCAATATTGAAAAATAAATTTATGGGCTGGGGTTGTGGCTCAGTGGTAGAGAGTTTGCCTAGCATGTGTGAGGCACTGGGTTCAATTCTCAGCACCACATATAAACAAATAAATAAATAAAGGTCCATCAATAACTAAAAAAAAATTTAAAAAGCAATCCAAGTGATGAAACTTAATTAACTAGACATGTGAAAGATTTTCACTCTGAAACTATAAACAATGCTGAGACATATTAAAGAAGGTTTAAATTGATATATACTATATTCATGAATCAAAGCACTCAGTATTATTAAGATAAATTATTCATACATTGATCTATAGATTTAATAAAATACAAATTAAAATTTTGAAATTTGGTAGAAATTAACAATCTGAATCTAAAAGTTCATATGGGAATGGAAAGACATAGAATAAGCATCATTCTTGCAAATGAAGAAAGTTGAAAGAATTGTACTACATATCTTAGTCTTACTATAAAGTTATAGTTTACCAAAACAGTGTGGTATTGACCAAAATTGCTAAGGTAATTTAATAGGATAAATAATCTTTTCAGCTAATGGGGCTGCATATATTGCACCTCCATAGGAAAAAAAATAACCTCAATGTAAATCTTACACCTTATATAAGAATTAAGTCCAAGATGGATCATGGACTTAAATATAATAGACAAACATAAAACTTCTAGAAAAAAAAATAGGAGAAAGTCTTTGTGATCTGGAAGTAAACAAAACTTCGTTAGATAAGACATAAAAAGCATAAATCATAAAAGAAAAAAAAATTAATGAACTAGATTTTGTAAAAAATTTAAGAACTGTATTCTTTAAAAGACTCACTTGTTATTTCCAGTAATTTTTATTGACTGATTGTTAGATGTGCATAAAATTTTAATGGCTCAAAATTATCCTTTTCTAGAGGGGGTGCACCTAGTCATTTTCCAGGAAGAGTGGTGGCTGATAATGCTAACTGAATCACAGACAGTGAGTCAAGGTTGTGTTAGGGCCCTAGAAAAAATGGGTTTATATCTGGTCCTCTTCCTCTAGGATTTTTATATGATTGCCTAGAATATTCTTCAGGGAATTCTCATGCTGGAAGGTACCAAAATCAAATTTTTGTCTCAGGGGACTTGTTCATTTCAAAGTTTTTCTGTTTAGTCTTTTTTTCCATGCAACCCGAGCAGCTTCAGAATCTGGCAAATGTTCTGTTGAGCAAAGTGGTTTTGTGCTTAAGGACCTCAAAAAGTCTGCACATCCTGCTGGTTTCTCTGTCCCCCACCACAATTTTATGTTGCTATATGCTAGGCATGAAAGACAAAAGATTTTAAAAGGTGTTTTAGGAAGACTGAAAATAAAAGTCCAGAATATTATATACTAAGCAAACTCTCAGTAAAAAAATATTATAGTAGTATAACTTTAGTCAAAATAGGGTTATCTAATTTACTGAAGAGAATCAGAAATCAAATACAAAGATATAGACATCCCCCCAGGCATCTGGAATAAAAAAAGACAATGAAAAACTTCATGAATATAAAATAAGTAAGATAATTCATGTAGCAAAAAAAGCAAGAATGGAAATTGTGTCTTACTTGGTTCCTGGTTCTAGACAGCTACAGTAGACAGAATTCTAAAATGGCCTCAAAGATTCCCATCTCCTGGTATACATACATGCCTTGCAAAACGCCCTACCCTTCATCATGGATGAGCACTTTGAACATGATAGGATATCATGTTTATAATTAGGTAGATAATCAGCTGACTTGGTGTTAATCAAATGGGAGATTATCTTGGGTGGGCATGACTTAACTATGTAAGCCTTTAAAAGAGGGAGAAATATTAGAAAAATATTTATTTTACTGGTTTCAGGGGAAGAGAGTAAACAGTCATGTTGTGAACTGCCAATGCAACCGGGTAGCCTCTAGGAACTGAAAGCTTACTCCAACCAACAGTGAACTAGTAATCCAAGACCTGCCATATATTAGCTGTAAGAAATTAAATTTGACCAAAAAATGGAGGAACATGGAAGGGGACCCTGGGCCCCAGATGATAACTGTATCCCTGACCAATAACTTAACTGCAGTTTTGTGAGACCCTGAGCAGAGAACCCTGTGGGTCATGCCCAGCCTGCTGACCAAGGAAAACTGTAAGATAATAAATGTTATTTTAAGACATCAGGTAATATTTTACCCCCTCATTTCTACTCACATATGTTTTCTCTATCTTAAGACCACAGAGAATTTACTTTCTTGTTTTAAAATATGTTACACATTTAAAAATAATTTAAAATAATGTATTTCTTATCTTCATGTATTTGAAGTTGGAGGGAGGTTTATAAGTGTGTCTTATTTGACATGTAGGCCCAGAAATCCCAAAGCACTTTTAAATCAGCAATAATCCTCGTAATAGATATGCCAATTGAATAGATTATGGATTATATAATAATATAACAATATCCTATAAAATGTTGTACCTTGGAGGAGCCAATGTTTGCTCTAGAAACTCTTCGATTTTAATGAAGTCCGTTTTCAACTCCTTGTTATATATCAAGAAGGGAGGATTGGTACCTGGGGCTAAGTCCTTCAACTCTTCAGGCTTTCTGTGATTATTTAAAATAAGTAGAGTTAGGTCTCTATATAAAGTACACATTATAAAACCCAATTACACAAGTGTCTACCAATTTCAATCTCCAGAATTTAACACGTCCTGATTTCTCTTACCTGGTCATATCAACAGTAGTCACATTAAATTTAACTCCTTTAAGCCAGAGAATCATGAAGAGGCGTTGGCAAAATGGACAGTTTCCAATACTCTCCCCATCACTTCCAGCCTATTAAGATTAAAAAAAAAAAAAAGCCTCAGTTCATTCATTTGTTTGTTCAACAAGTATGTATTGAGTGGTTACTGGCAAATGAACTAGTTGCTGAAAAAAAGTTAGAATTCTTTAACATCATGGATTCTACTATCTGTGAGCTAAGAGAGATAATGAATCAAATAATCTCATTATATATAAAATTGTAAGTGTGATGAATAAATGATAAATTTTTTATATTACAAGAATTTATATAACCATATTTTGTTGAGGGACATTTAGAAGATTACAAAAATTTTACTAAAGACTTTAGCAACATACATTCTTGAACATATAACTTGTTCTACATCTGAGATTGTGTCTTTAGGGTTAATCTTTAAAATAAGAATGCTGGGTAAAAGTACACACATTTCATATTTTGATATACCCTGCCAAATTTTCTTCCTGAAAAGTATCTTTCCATTTGTACATTGGCCATTTGACTTTTTTGTGAATTAATTGTTCTTGACAGTTTTCCATTTTTCTATCAAGGGGATAAATTTTCCCTGAGTTGGAAAATTATTTGTATATTAAAGACATTAATTCTTTGTGATGCATGTTACATGTAATTTTAAAAACATGTTATTTAAAAATTAAATTTATAATCCAAGTGGCTCAGGAGGCTAAGTTGGATCACAAATTCAAAGCCAGCCTCAGTAACTTTGCATGGCTCCAAGCAACTTAGGGAGTCCCTGTCTCAAAAAATAAAAAGAGCTGAACATGTGGCTCAGTGGTTAAATGCCCCTGGGTTCAATCCCTGGTTAAAAAAATTTACAAAATATCTATCATTCTTCTCCTCTATAGAGTCTGTATATATATCAAGATTACAAACACCTATTTATGGGGTTGGTGGCGGGCGGCACGCAGAAGCAGGGGGGTCGCCCCAGGAAGAGGAAGGCTCGGGCCGCGCGCCATGGCCGGGCCTGGGGCCGGGCTGGCCGAGTGTGACCGGGCCGGGGCAGGGGTCCCGGGGCAGCTCAGGGGCTCTAGGAGGGCCTGGGGGAGCTTGGGTCGAAGCTGCTGCCGAGGCTGCTCTGAGGCTGCCCACCATCCAGGCGTTCCGGCTGCACTCTGCTAAACTAGAATTCTTTACTCAGAAGATTCCTGTAGAGATCTTTCTCCTCATGTAAAACAAATGGAAGACCAGTGTTCACAAATATGAGGACAATTTTTTTGAAAAGGGTTTGAGGGAAACAAACTTCTTGGTGCTTTTCCATGGAGAGCACATGGCAGGCAGTTAATGCGTTGGAGGTTAAGTTGTTCAGACAACACAAGCAGAATTTATGAAATATGGATTTTTTTTGTTTCTTTGTCCTATTTCTGAAACTTTGTAGGTCCACTTATAATTTTTTTCAAGTGAGACATCCTTAAGTTGAATTTCAATGATTCATAGTTGTTATTGTTTTTATAAGAATGTGTTTGAAAACATTTATTCTCTGTGTACACAGTTTATGTGGGAAACTAGCACTATGATATCTCTTGGCTAGGAAGCCTGTATAAGGACTTTTTCCATCTGATACTGAGGACAGGTTTCATATGAACGTTACATCCCTTTTTCCCCCTGGAGGACTTCAGACCACACTTTGCTTATCCAAGTGTGGTCCTAGTGAAGCCAGATTTAAAGTTAGGTAGTCAGTGTAGTTAGGTAAATTGGGTCTAATGTCGAGTGAGATCGAAAATGGAGGCCATGTTAAGAATGAATTTCGGGAAAAGCAGAACAACTCTTGGAATGTTAATGAAGTCTGGGAAAAGCCCAAGGCCCAAAGCCCATCCCAAAGAAATCTTAATGAAGATTACTTCTTTGCCCCACCCTTTTTGGGCCTTCCCACCTACATTCCATCACTGAAAGAACTATAAAAAGGGGAAACAACCGCACTTCCAGGGATTCCACCTCTTGGGTCCCCTTCTTCCTCTGGGAGAAGTCTTTTCTACTGTCCTTTAATAAAGCTTCTACTTTCCACTCTAAACAAACAAACAAAAAACCCACCTATTTATTTCTTATTGTATTTTACTATAAAGAGCTTCATATTTCTTATTCTATTTTACTATAAAGAGCTTCTGTCACAGGCACGGTGGTGTATGCTTGTAATCCCAGTGGCTCAGAAGCCTGAGACGGGAGGATCACAAGTTCAAAGCCAGCCTCAGCATAGTGAGGCCCTAAGCAACTCAGTGAGACTCTGTCTCTAAATAAAATACAAAATAGGGATGAGGATGTGGCTCAGTGCTCCTTAATTCAATCCCTGGTACAAACAAACAACAACAAAAAAGAGCTTCTGTCATGTTTTCTTCTAGTATTTTTATGGTTTCATTTTTTTGCATTTGTTTCATCTATTTATAATGTATTTTGGATTGAGAGGTGTATTGGGAATCCTACTTTAGTATTTTTAATTTTTTTTTTTACAAATAGTTAATAGTTTCCTCATACCATTCAATAAAAAAACCCACCATTTTATCCTATGGATTGAAATAGCAACCATTTTTCTGCTTTAAAATTTTGTACATATTGAGTTAAATCTGTAGAACTTTTATTCACTCTCATTCATTTGACCATTCATTTACTTACCCAATATGTATTCACTTAACAAATAATTATATTTAACATATACTAGACTATGTGTATATATAATGTGTGTGTGTGTGTGTGTATATATATATATATATATATATATATATATATATATGAACTAGATATTAAAATGAAAATATTCCCCCAAATTAACTCTCAGTTTTAAATAGAGATAAGTTCTGTGAAATAAGGAAGTGCATTTTATGAGTGTGTAACAGAGTAACCCAGAGAAAACTATGTGAAATCCATTAAGGAAGGTCGTTATTGAGGAAGTGGCATTTAAATTGAATTAAAAGGAGGAATAAGAGGGCTGGGGTTGTGGCTCAAGTGGTAGAACACTCACCTAGCATGTGTGAGGCCCTGGGTTAGATCCTCAGCACCACATAAAAATAAAATAAAGATATCGTATCCACCTAAAACTAAAAAATAAATTTAAAAAAAGGAGGAATAAGAATTAACTACATAGGGGCTGCAGTTGTGGCTCAATGGTAGAGTGCTTGCCTAGCACATGTGAGCACCACATAAAAATAAATAAAATAAAGGTATTGTATCCAATCTACAACTAAAAATATTTTTTAAAAATGAATTAACTATGTAAATAGTCATGGAGAAGGCATTTTAAACAGAGGAAATAGCATATGCAAAGGTCTTGCAGTAGTCTTGCATATGACATGTATAAGGAACTGAAAGAAGGTCAATGTGACTGTGATTCAGCGAGTGAGTGAGAGAAGACAAAATTTAATAATACATCAAAGATAAAATCTTCAAAAGAATTGTTAGGACATTTTCCTAACAATGAAAAACATTTTGCATTGAAATAAAATATGAATGAAAAACTCTTAACACTCAATAACAAACTACCTGACTTTAAAAATGGGCAAGAGATTTAGACACTTTACAAAGGAAGATACACAGATAATAAATAAAGACACAAGAAGATTTTTAACATCACTAGTTCATGAGGGAAATGTAAATTAAAATCACCACTATGAACACATTAGAATAACTAAATTGGAAAAGATTGATCATACCAAGTTTTGGCAGGGATACGGAGCAACCAGAATTCTCATATACTGCTGTTTGGAGTATAAAATAATCTAACTGCTTTATAAACATTTGTCAAAGTTAAACACGTCTATTGTATGACCCAGCAATTCCAATTCTAGGTATTAACTGAATAGAAATAAAAGCATATATGTATAGAATGACTAGTACATGAATGTTTATAGCAACTTTATTCACAATATCCAAAACCTGGCAATAATACAAATGGTCTTCGATGTGTGAATGGATGAACAAATGATGGCAAATACATACAATGGAATACTTTAGCAATAAAATGGAATGAGCTACTGATGCACAAAACATGGGAGAATCCCAAAATTATTATGCTAAGTCAAAGAAGCCATGCAGGAAGAATACATACTACTATATGATTCCACCTATAGAAAAATTATAAAAAATGGCAAGCCAATCTATCTTGATAGAAAGCAGATCAGTGGTTGATTGCAGGTGGGTGGCGTTATGGAGTGGGGTGAGAAGGACTGACTGCAAAAAGCTTAAAAAGAACTTTCTGAGGTGATGAAAATGTTCTATATTTTGTTTGGAATAGTGGTTACATGTATATATGTACATATATGTTAAATTCATTGAATTGTATACTTAAAATGAGTGCATTTTATCTTATGTAAATTACAATTTGATAAAGTATGTTAAAATAGCAAATCTGAAAAGGAACAGAACAAAATTTCAAATAATGATGTTATTTGGGGATTGCACACATTGCAATGACAAAGGTAATGGTATGACCATGGGAAAGGACTGTCTGAGAGATGATAGAGAAGAAGTCAAGGATATGAGAAGTCAGTGTTGTTTTATCTGGGTAGATATCAAAAACACCAAGAATTATGATAGAAGCAGTATTGGAAAGAGTGACAATGATGTTCAGGAAATAAGGGAGAGTGATCTGGAGATTGAAAAACTACAAATAATGAGGGACAGTGGGTGGTTAGTTTGATGTTTTGAGACTTACTCTAGAGATTTCTCTGTATATTATCTGGAAACAGAAATGGGGATACCTCAAGGGCAAAAGTAAGAGGAATGAGGAACAAATGTAAGCCATTTCAGAGGGCTACAGCTGATGTAGTCTTCTCATGAGAGACCTAGGTTTTTGAGACACTCCAGTTTCAACATATCTCAAACTGAATTTCAATCCATTTTCTTTACTCCATACAGAAACCTACTCTTTCTTTAGGGCTCCTAACTCTTTGAATGGCACTGCCATCTGCTATGGATTGTACTGTGTCCTGCCTTCAAATCAATATGTTGAAGCCTTAACCCCTAATGTGATCATTATTTGGAGATGGGGGTGATTATAGTTAGTTGAGTTCTGAGGGTTGGGACTTAATGTTGGGATTAGTGTCCTTATTAAGAAGAGATGAAAGGTGCTCTGTATTATGTCAGGACACACTTAGAAGATGACCATTTACAAACCAGAAAGATAGCCCTCACCTAAACCTGATCATGTTTGTACCCTCATCTTGAACTTCTGGTTATCAGCATCTCTTATCTGTTAGACCCATTTTTTTTCTGTTTTGTCTTGCTTAGCTACTAGTGTGTAGCCTGTAGAAGAATATAAAAGTCATTTTGTCTTAAAGATTCTTTGATCTGTTATTTGTAGAAATATTAAGGTCCCAGAAACCCTGGGGATAATTTCGGGGTTTTGGCAAATTTTCCTTTTCCTCAGCAGCAGGCATGACTGAGGAAATGATATTTATTGTGATTCACTTCTGATGTCAGGGAGTGAACAGATATGGGAAGAGGCAACCAACCTTGCCAACTGCATTTCTTTTTTAACAAAAGTTAGAGAAAGGATACAATCAGAAATTGGCTTAGTGAGTGGAAACATGATTAAGGGTGGGAGGCAGGAAGAGGAATAAAGTCTGATAATAGATATGGCAGGAAGGGTGGCTCTCCTTTAGCAAAAGGACAGTCAAAACACTGATATGTGGGGGGAAATGCAACAAAGTTTCACAGGAAAACTCAAGTTTTTTTTTTTGTTGTTGTTGTTTATGTTATCCTGATTTAAAGTGCCATCACATAAAATTTGAAGATAAAAATTCCCTAGTTTAACTGACCAAGTACTTACCTCTTTAAATGTCTTTTGCTCAAAGACAGCATGTGAACCTTTGTAAAACAACTATTTATCTGTGTTTGTGACCTAAGTTTCTAAACTTGAAAAATAATAATAGCAACAATAGCCAACATTTATTGACATTTACTATGTAACTGACTACTGTGATTTTCATCATTGTTGTATTTAATTTTCATGAGGATGATCCTTCAAGGTGGATTGTGTCATTACTCTTCTTTTAGCAGTGAGGATGGTGAGGCTCAGAGACTGACTTTCTTAAGTACACTTATCTAGTCAAGAGTTGATAACATATTCTTCTCACTCAGCAAACCCAGGACTGTCACCTCTAGAACCCACACTATTAAACACTGCTTCTCCTGTCTAATAGTTTTCTTGGATTTTTAATTCAATCAATTTTTATAATAGTTTTAAGAGAGTTTGAAAATGGTCTGAATATTCAGGGAAGAGTATAATCTCTTCCTTGTTTTTTAAACACATTAAACAATGTTTTTGACAAAAGAATTACATTCACAAACTTTACCCAAAGATTTCATTCCACAATTTTCTGTACAGATCACTAAACCCTAATTTTAGAGTGTTTGGTAGAGAGTGAAAACATTCATTTAACAATGGACAACAAACCAACATGATGGGCTATGCATTTAGAGAAAATAAAATATGGATTATAAAATTCACTGTTCTTAGTTCCTGGATACAAAGCTTGTACATATCATTCAGAGTTGAAGGACAAAGTTTTCATTGACTACATGGAATATAAAGGTTGTATGATATAGATTTTTAATTGTGACAGGAAAGTCTTAATCTCTTCTAAGAATCCCATCAGCAGTATGGGGAAGAAGTCATGGTAGAGTTTTTAAAACCATAGCCAGAGGTAGCTGCGTTGGAAATCATAGATTCATTTAATTTTTACCATTGATAAATATTGAACAATATTTTTAAAATTTAGCATTTTTCCCTTCTTGATTCTTATGTCCCCTCTCAGCATTTTCCATGAAATTTCTAGAGATCTTTTAAAAATTTTTTATTTGTTCATTTTAGTTATACATGACAACAGAGACTATTCCAACATATCTATACAAACATGGGTATGTATATCTTATTCTAATTAGGATCCCAGTCTTGTGGGTATACACAATATTTAGATTCACTGTGGTATATTCTTATATGTACAAGATCTGAGGACCACATCTTCAAGCAAAGCAAAACAAAAAACCTGGACCAGATATAACTCAAATTTCTTCCAGAAAATCTGTAATATGTTTCAATGCCATTAGATACATGACACCTAAAGAATTCCATTTGATGAAATTCTGGAAGTTTTTAACTAAAGTATTCACATAATTGAAAATAACTGAATAAGATCATACATACTATTTTAAAGGATTAGAATTCTAACTCTTTTATTCACTAGTTAGGTGACCTTGGACAAAGTTACTATATATTGCTTGACTTTCTGTACATTTATGTATCCATAAAATGGGGTTAGTAATAAAGCACTTAGCATATTGCTTCCCATACAGAAAGTACTCAATAAATGATAGGTTAGTTTAAATGTAAGTCATTGTTATTTAATTCAACATTTACACATCCAGTGTGTGATTTGCTAACCTCTCCTCTCCAGATTATCACTCAAATATAGGAAGTCTATGAGGGTTAAATGCAGATCAATGCCAACAGCTGATTTGAGAAATATGACTTAATTGAATGAATAAACAGGCTAGACTAAAGGAACAATTTAGTTGCCCTATGAAGAAACATTACCTCTTGTTTGGAATTGGTAGATGTAAAAGGCTAGTTGGAAAACCAAGGCTAATTTTTATCCTAACTGCCTGAATAGTCACATGTTTTGCTACAATCCAGAGATACAAAAAGTAACTCTTATGCCCCATAGCCCAGCAAAAACTTATTTGTATGACTTTGCTGTGTAGGAATTCACTGGTCTTTGAAAAGACAGGTTGATGATGTCCTTATTGTATATATGTGATCAATTGAGAAATAACCTCAAATACTTTTAAAAAAACTACTTTGGCCAACAGGTATTTAACTTAACATCTGATAAGTATACCTTATTTTATGTCTTTATAAAGTCATAAACAGGGTGTATAGTTTTAGAAACAAGTTACTTAAAATTTAATGTTTTACTATACTTACAATGGGAGGTACAATATTATTACAACATTGTAATAACAAAACTTTTAATAAAGTAGTAACTACTATTATTACTACTTACTGATGGTACTGTATAATTACTACTATTAATAGCAACCTACCTCCTAAATTGATTTTAGGATAAATGAGGTAAAATACATAAAATATTTGGAAGTATTTAGAAAAGGACCAAGTTGTTGTTATTATTAAATTATTATTCCTCTGAATACTTCCAATACTCAATAAAAACAAATTGTAAAACTAAACAGTTAATGTACTCAAAGATTTAGGAAAATATTTCATTTCTACTTGGAATAACCCATATAAAAATGTTTTTGCTTGATGAATAATTTGGAAATGCATGTTTCTTTTTCCTGCTTTAGGGGTTTTCCAAAGTAATTTTAAGAAAAGTTAAGACATATTTTTCAAAACCTCCAAGGCAGACCAAAAAGAGGAAGTACAGGATTCTAAAATGAACCCTCCTCATGCTCTTCACATAACAGGCACACAGGCTACTGTCTTTTTTCTTCCACAGTGTGTATGTGACTCTGCTATGATGTTTTCCCATTGTGAAAGAATTTCAGAAAGTTTTCTCTGGGTTATGTGGAAATTGAGTTCTCAAGTCATTCTTGGTCCTTTCTTCCACTCCTTTGAACTTTCCAAAACCTATCTCATAAAATCCAGATTCTGAGAGCTGGAAAGCCCTTCAGGATCATTTTGTCAGGTTCCTTCATCATATAGATGTAGGGAAAAAAGGTCTTCAGGAAGAGATATTTTTCTGAAGATTACATAGGAAGCTGCTGAAAATAGAATTTAGTTACTCTGACTACCAACTAGTCTAGTGCTCTTTCCACCATATCATCTTCTGTTTTTCAGATAAGATCTATTTTTGGTTGTCATCTAAGAACAGCCAAATATCCAGGCATTCTTCTAAAACTAAGAGTAGGAAAAAATTACAAAGTTCTTTTCCATCTCTAGCCCAAATATTGAGCTTGTTTTTAGAAGCTGAGGCACTATGTCAATAATACAATCTGTATGCTGTTATTGTAGCTGAAAAACTTACCTTCACAAAAAGCTCAATTTCAGGGTCTGTTTGAGTGTTGGTCCTCAGGCTTGCCATCTTTCTGTTTTACTTCCAGTTTTCAGAAACAAAAATTTGGATGCACTCTTCTTCCAGTTTTATCCAAAGGCTAGAAGAATGTAGATGCTTTAAGAAAAGAGTTACTTTCAATGAACTGACTCAGACTTGGGACTAGTGTCTCCTCTTAAAGAGGTGGAACACAGAAATTACTAAGAGCAGCTCTTCAATTTGTTTTCCTTCTTCCTCTTGATCTAACATTTGAATCAAGGAGGAGCTCAAGGGGTGGATGGCCAGAAGTGTGGGGGTGTTTCCAGAAAGGCTTCAATGCCATGAGTCAGCACAAGAGAAACACATACACACAAATACATGCATGCAGAGCTGGCTTCTATGTATCAAGCCAGCCAGATGTTCTTTAGAGCCTCCCTTTGAGTTCTGGGCTCCATGCCCAGAAAAGGGCCTCTTATGGCTGTTCCTGTAACCTCACAGCTTTTCCAGGAAAAGGGCCAGAAATGACTTGAATTTTTATCATTGAAAAGGATGTTTATCCAATGATACCATCTAAAACAGGGTTAAAAAAACTATACTTCATCAAATGTATACACCCATAATTCTTTGGCCACACAGCCAGATTTCAGTTCTGGCTTGCAAATTTCACTTCTCTTCTGTAACCTGGGAATGCACACTGGAGTGGTAGAGTCTGGGGGCTTCTTTAGTATGCCCCTCCCATTTTTTTCATTTCTTGGCAGTGTGAACTGAGACCAA
>NW_026000259.1:529426-568615 GCF_001458135.2 Marmota marmota marmota | reverse complement strand
GGTGAAACTAGTTTCTCCCACCTAGAACTGGAACTTTTTAAGAATAAAGGATTCAACATAGATACTGATTCCAAGTATATCTTTCATGTACATCATGTTCATGCACCTATCTGGAATGAACAAGGATTATTCACTACTGCTACTACTCCTGTTAAAAACACCAGGAAGATTCTTCATCTCCCAGAAGCGATTTCCCTGCCATCCCGTGAAGCAGTTATCTATGTTCTTAGACATCAGAAGGGAGAGAACACAATAGATAAAGGAAATAAGAAAATAAGTTGCTCTGCTCCTATGGGGGAAAAATGTCTTCCAAAAGCCATCAATATTTGACAGAGGAGACTCAACAGGCTGTTAATACAGGATACCCATTAGATCATACAGAATGGTGGGTTTCTCCCAAGGGTATCCTATTACTTATTCATTCATCACAATGGAAATTTTTAAAGTTGTTCCATCACCTTTACCACTTTCGAAGAGATAATGGTCTTAGCTTAATAAAAAATATTTTCTTTACATTATTGATTGTTTCCTTTGCTGACAAGAAACTTTTTAGTTTAAATATATCCTATTTAATAATTCTTCATTTATTTCTTGCACTTTAGGAATCTGCTTAATGAAGTCAGGACTGATTTTGACATGATGATTGTTTGGACCTAGGTTTTCTTCTATTAGGCTCAGGGTCTCTGGGATAATTCCTAAGTCCTTGATCCCCTTTGAATTGAGCTTTGTAGATGGTGAGAGATATGAGTTTAATTTAATTTTGCTGCATATATATTTCCAGTTTTCCCAGAACCATTTTTTGAAGAGGTTATCTTTTCTCTAATGTATGTTTTTGGGACCTTTCTCTAATATGACATAACTGTATTCTTGTGGGTTTGTTTCTGGGTCTTCTAATTTGTACAATTGGTCTACATGTCTATATTGGTGCCAATACCATGCCATTTTGTTTACTATATCTCTGTAATATATTTTAATGTCTGGTATTGTGATGCCTCCTGCTTCACTCTTCTTGCTAAGGATTCCTTTGATTACTCTGGGTTTCTTATTTTTTTTTTCCAAATGAGTGTCATAATTGCTTTTTCTATTTCTATGAGGAATGTTGTTGGATTTTAATTGTAATTGCATTAAGTCTGTATAACACTTCTGGTAATATGGCCATTTTGACAATGTTAATTCTTCCTATCTAAGAACATGGGAGATCTTTCCATCTTCTAAGGTCTTCTTCATTGTACAGGTCTTTTAACATTTTTTGTTAGATTGATTCCCAAGTATTTTTTAGGCTATTGTTAATGGGGTACTTTTCCTAATTTCTCTTTCTGAGGGTTCATTACTGATGTATAAAAATAAATTTGATTTATGTGCATTGATATGATATCCTGCTACTTTGATAAATTTATTTATTAATTCTAGAAGTCTTCTTGTAGAGTTTTTGAATCCTCTATGTATAGAATCATGTCATCAACAAATAGTGATAGTTTGAGTTCTTCTTCAAAATAAAAACCCAATCAGTAAATGGGCTAAAGAACTTAAACACGTCTTAGAAGACAATATACAATTGATCAACAAATAAATGAAAAAAAGTCCAATTTCTCTCATAATTAGAGAAATGCAAATAAAAACTACTTTATTATTTCATCTCACTACAGTCAGAATGGCAATTATCAAGAATGCAAGCAATAATAAGTGTTGGTGAGAATGTGGAGAAAAAGGTACACTCATACATTGATGGTGGCACTACAAATTGGTGCAGCCACTATCAAAGCAATATGAAGATTCCTTAGAAAATTTGGAATAGAACCACCATTTGACCCAGCTATCCCACTTCTTGGTCGATACCCAAAGGACTTAAAATCAGCATACTACAGGGACACAGCCACATCAATGTTTATAGCAGCACGATTCACAATAGTTAAAATGTGGAGCCAACCTAGATGCCTTTAAGCACATGATCGGATAAGGAAACTGTTGTACATATACACAATGAAATATTACCCATCAATAAAGGAGAATAAAACTATGGCATTTGCAGATAAATGGATGGAGTTAGGGAATATCATGCTATGTGAATTAAGCCAATCCCCACAAAACAAAGGCTGAATGTTCTCTCTGATAAGTAGATGCTGATCAATATGGGGAGGACATGGGGAAAATGGGGAACTTTGGTTGGGCAATGCTGCAGTCTGGCTGGGCAAACTAACCTGGGGGGTGACTAGGAACTTGTGAAGGTTGATACAGCAGGAGAGGGAGCCGCTTTATTGTAGGATAGCAAGGGTATATATACATAACTGAATACACAGCTTAACTTAATTAACATAAACTAGATACAGCAGTCAACCAATAAGGAATCCTCATCATCTTAATTATACACAGCTTAACTTAATTGACATAATCTAGACACAGCAGTCAGTCATTAAGGAATCTCTATCATCTTAATGGCTCACTGGTGTTACTTCTCAAACCACTCCCTCTGGCAAAATGCCAGGCGCCATCTTGACTTGTTTACAGACCCTAACAGGGCAAAACAGAGGGAGGAAAGGGGAAGCACCATGGAGGCAGGAATGATGGTGGTGTAAGATGAACATTATTTACCCTAGGTACATGTTGCACATGTGGTGCAACTCTACATTGTGTACAACCAGAGAAATGAAAAGTTGTGCAATATTTGTGTATAATGAAACAAAATGCATTCTTCTATCATAAATAACTCATTTGGACAAATAAAAAAGAAAAAAAATGTTTCAAGAAAAGGCTTGAAAGGAGAAGTCCAACAGATCATCCAAAGTTGTGAAATCTACCAGTAGGTTAATCCTTCTATTAAATGTCTTCACCTTCCCAGACACCAAATGATGGGTTGCTATCTGGAGACAAACTGACCAATATTGCCCATATGCCTGGGGTCCAAATTCAAAATATTTACTAGTTCTGGTAGATATATTCACTGTGTGGATAGAAGCTTTTCCTTGTAAAACTAAAAAGCCTTGAAAGGATGTAAAAGTTCTCCTTCAGGAAAGTATTTCTTGGTTAAGTATCTCTCAGACTTCAGAAAACAATAGACCAATTTTTAAGGCAGAAATATCAGAAAAATTCTCTCTTTCATTAGAAATAAAGTTTCATCTTTATTGCTCATGCAGACCTCAGTCCTTGGAGAAAGTAGAAAAGACTAACGAACTTCTCAAAAGCCATTTAACTAAACTACTCCAGGAGACCCAGGTCCTGTGGGTTAAATTTACACCATTGGTTCTAATATGTCTTAGAAATACCTCTGGCTGACAGGGTCTAACTCCATTTGAGTCCCTGTATGAAAGGCCATTTTCATCTAGCAATTTACTTTTGTATTTTCAGACCTTTAAATTAGTATCCCATGTAACTCATTAGGACGAGTTTCAACAGATTCTTATGGATATCCAACAAAAATATCCTGAAGGAGATCATCAAGGGCCCCTTCTCGTCTCTCCAAGGGGATTTTGTCCTAGTAAAAACTCTAGACCAAATAAGGGACTACTGAATATCAAGTGAAAGGGGGGTCCTTACTATGTAATCATGCCACCTCTTTAGCTACCTATGTAGCAGGACAAGACTCTTGGATACACTTTAACTGTCTTAAGGCCTGGTGACTCCATATTGAGTCCACCACAAATGAATCTCTTAAAGAACACTACACATGTGAACCAACAGAAGATCTGAAGTAACTATTTAAAAGTGCTAAGTGACATGTTTGATTTTATCAGTCTTTTGATTACAATTTCAATGACTTTACTACTTGCTGTTGTGTTAATGGTAACAGTTCCACAAGACTGGGGTCCTAAACATGGGCTATTCTTAACTGCTACCTAATTAATCATAGACACCCAGTTGTGTGTATTTATATTCATGTATACTTAAGTCTATTTCCAGAAAAAAAAACCCTAATTATGACCATGAGCAGAAAACAGAAATATCTTATAGGGAACTTTATCCTGAAAACCTGGACTCTGGTATACACCTGAACTCAAAAAATGCCTTTAACTCCATCCAACACTATGCACATCTCACTTGCTAAGACTAAAATACAAAGACACAGGTATAAGATAACTTTACATATAATAGTAACAAAAAAATGTGTCCTCCCTAATTTGAATTTTCCTATTTTAATACAATGTAATCAGAAAAAAAATAACTTGATATGATACTGTGCTTTGTGGAGCTGGAAGTGGTTTGCATATAGTAAATTCAGTTGACCTTGAGAACTTGGCCAGTAGAGTGCACAGTGCTAGACAAGAGGTAAAAGCTTTAACAACTAATGCCCAATGGCTGCCCACAACAATCCTGCCTCAGCAAGATACTGTTAACATGGATAAGCAATTCCTGACCTTATTCAATAAATCTACTCTTGATTATTTGAATATAGACACTAATATGAACATGTTGTGTAACTGGACTCTATGCTCCCTAAAAATATGGATACTTTAATATAGAAAAAAGTGCAATGACTGGTAATTGCTGGAAATGATGTCACTTTTAGAGAATTAATTTGCTACTGATATCCCTATAATTGATTAGATTGCTTTATGGCCAATTAATACACAATGTTCTGATCTGTTTTATACTTGCACTATACAGCATTATTAAAACCAATCAATATATGTTTAATGTAATTTTCATATTTTTCTTGCTTCGTTTAATCAGTACTCATGTGTATTAAAAGAAATGTAACCTATTCCTCATCTTAATGATTGAGTAGGCAGATGGAGTCCTGTATGCTTAACCATTTCTCTAGTTTATGTGACCTCACTCTGTACACTGTGCATAACTTTTCTATATGCTGTGAAGTATCTGCTCAACATGTTGGCTTTCCACGTAATAATCAATCTGATATAAACATTCTTATTCAAGTTGCTCTTTGGCTGAGTTTATCATATACCTAGAGATTTTCCGTTCACAGGGTGATAGTGGATGATATTACTATAATATGGGCCCTCAAACCATTATCTTTACTCCACACGTATATAACTTTACAACCCTTAATATATGCCATTGATCACAATACTGTAGTTAAAGATTCATTGACACATAATCAACATCAAATAAATCAATACAAAATCTATTCATAATTTGCAGTTAACAGACTAATTGATGTTCCATATATAACAACTATTGATACCAATCATCACTGTAATTATTGTCTGTTTGTTTCTCCATATGTACAATGATATTTTTCTGTTATGTTTAATAAAAAATAATATTTGCTTTAGTGCTAACCTTACTTTGTTGTTGCAATATCTAACTGTATGGTAAGATTGAAAGAATGACTATACAGATGAAACCCTGCATAAATGAGTTTGCCAGTTTTTCCAAGTGCCTTGGGATCTTCATGTAAATACCTCTTCACCTTGATCTCTGCTCAGGAGGACACCTAAACTCAAGCTTACAACACCTCTTTTTAAGCTGAAATAGTCAGATGGGTCATCATCCAAACTCCTAAGGGTATTCCAAGTATCCTCTGAGAGGAGGCATTGAGGAAGATTTAGAACTGTATAGGCGGTCAGGTAAGATGGCAAAAGAGGAAAGTACAGACAGGGGCAGGTCCAGATAGTAAGGGCACAAAGAGTATCCCCCAATAAGGTCAACTTCCTGGCTGATGAAAGTGCTTATGGACATGAAGGGGACCCAATCACGCAGATAGTTCCATTATTATGGACACAAGTGGGGGATCCAACAGTAAGACTAAAATAGATATTTGGACATAGGGAGTACCAATAAGTGATAATAAGGAAAGCATGGAGAGGGGAGGAGATAGAAAAGGGATGAAAACCCAAAGTCCATAAAAATTACAAGTAAGTACTTCCTAGGGCCCCTTCTCTTTGAAGAAATGTGTTATTTTGTAACTTTTGTTCTTGCAATAAACCCACTGCTTTCTTGTTCCTTTTGTGTCCAGTCTTTCAATTCTTTGCTGAGTAGAAACAATGCACCCAAGACCCCTAGATAGTAAGATTTATCTAAGAGCTCAGATTACCAATTTCTAACAAAAATATCTTTCCCTCTTCTCAACTCTGTAGAATCAGTTTGCAAGTGCAGAATTTCTGTTTCAGTTCATTCCTGGGAAGCCCCTATGACATTTTAGCTTCCTCTGATCCACCTTGATAATTTCCCCCAAAGAAGTAAACATTTTCCTGCTTTAACAATACACAATATCTTCTGAGTAGAACTTACAGCACCTAAGTGGCACAGAAACTTGGTCCTCCTGAGTATAGGAGAGATAACACATAGATGAATCCCAAGAATGATGAACTTCAGAGTGTTAGAAATTCTGAGGTGCCACAAGAAATTAAACATGTGTTCAAAGGTGGGTGTGCAAGGCAAACTTTACTTCTGCCAGAAGGGAGTGCTACCTAACCTGTCTAGCATAACACACCTAGTTGGTCAGTCTGTCTATTCTTATCCATAAAACAGTCTTACGCTTTACCTAGAGTCGAGGAGTTCAGGGTTACAATTGATGTGATTAGATAATTTTACAATTGTGGTGAGCAAAGTGGAGAGCTATAATTAAAATGGCTTCAGTTGAATCCAATGAGGGTCTAAATATTATATTCTGAAAGTGGACCACCTAACTTTGTATCTCACAAGAGGAAATATCTGCACCAGATCGTGGAAGCAATATTACCATTTTAACTTGGGTGAGATTATTTCTCATTGTAGTTTTGATTTGTATTTTATGGATTGTTAATGACACTGAATATTTTTTTCATATATGATTAAGTCAATTGAATATCTTCTTTTAACCATCTCTTCATTTGACCATTTGATCATTTTAAATTGGATTGCTCATATTTTCTTTGTTCTGAAGATTTTTTTTCAGTTTATTAAAATATATTCTGGACACTATCTTCTTGTCAGATGCATAGTGTAATCATTTTATTTTATTTTGATAAATTTCTTTGTCAATTTTTACTTCTGTTTCCTGTTCTTTGGAGTCCTGTGCAGAAAATCATTGTTTGTAAAAATATATTGAAGTACTTCTGCTAGTAGTTTCAGGGTCTCATGTTTCACATTAGATTCTATGATCCATTATGAATTGATTTTTGGACCATATGAGAGAGTTTCAGGTTCAATCTTCTGCATGTGAATATCCAGTTCAATTAGAACTATTGGTGGAAAAGGTAGTCCTTACTCAACATAGTATTTTGTCACCTTTATTGAGGATCAGATGACTGTAGATATTTAGTTTACTTTGAGTTCTCTATTCTGTTCCATGTCCTCTCTTTTATGTCAACACCATGCTGCTTTTGTTCCTATGGCTCTGTAATATTTCTGGAAGTCAGATATTGTGATGCTGCCAACTTTGCTGTTTTTTGGTCAACATATGTTGAACATTCAAATCTTTTTTGCCTTCATTTAAAATTTTGGGTTGTTATTTTCTAGTTTTGTGAAAGATTACATTGGTAGTTTGATGATGTTTCCTTTGTGTATGTTGAGTTTTTCTTTTTTTCTAGTATGGACATTTGAACAATATTGATTCTTCAATGAGAATACAAGAGGTATTTACACATTTTAATATTTTCTTCAAGATCTTTCACCATCAGTATTTGGTAATTTTCATCAATAGAAGTTTTTACTTCTATAGTTTAGGCTGTTTCTATTTTTTTTTTGTGTGTGTGTGTGTCTTTCTGTGTTTGTGTGTATAAGACTAATGTAAGTGGAGGTAATTTCATGATATCTTTCACTGAAAATTTATTTTTAATGTATAGAGAATTGACTGATTTTATAGCTGCTACTTTATTGAATTCATGAGTCTTTAGGTTATTCCATGTATGGAATCATGTCATCTATTGACAGGGTTAATTTGACTGCATCATTTCCTATTTGTATGCCTTGTATTTATTTCCCAGGCCAAAATTTCTAGTAGTATACTGAATAAGAGCTGTGAGAGTGAACATTGTTCTCATCTTCCTGATCTTGGAGGAAATACTTCCAAATTTTCCTCATTCAGTTACTTGGCTGTCTTTGCAATATATGCTTTTTATTATGTTGATTTATCACCCATCCTTTTGTAATTTGTTCAGAGATTTTTATTGCAAATGGATTTTGAATATTTTTTTCAAATTCTTCTGCTGCACTTATTGACGTGATCATGATTTTTGTACTTATTTCTTCTTATATGGTGTATTATATTTACTGAAGTTCATGTGCTGATTTGAATCCTTGAATGAAGTCAGTGGTGATCTTTTTGATCTGCTGTTGACTTACATTTAGTAGTAGTACTTTAGGATTCTTTTCATTTATGTTAATCAAAGATATTGGTCTATAATTTATTATTTTTTTTTATTTTTCTATACCCAGGTCAGGTTTTTGTAGCTTTGCTCTAGCCTCAAAGAAGTAATTGTGGGTGTTCCCTAACATTAAATTGCATGAAGTAGTTTTAGAAGCATTGATGGTACTTCTTCTTTAAAAGTTTAGTTAAATTCAACAGTGGAGCCATTTGGGAATGGGCATTCCTTTGTTGAGTGACATTATTACTGATTCAATCTCATTACATATTACTAGTTCATTTACATTTGTTGTCCTCTTAAATCAACTGTTCCACCACATATGTATCCAGAACCCTGTCCAGTTCCTCCAGATTTTACAATTTGTTATTGCATAATTGCATTTATTTGCCTTCTTTCCTTTTTCTTGCTCTTGGCAAAGGATTGTCAATCTTTAGTTTCAAGGAACCATCTCTTCATTTTATTGATCTCATATATATCTCAGTGTCTATTTCTTTTTGAGATTTTCTTTAATATTGTTTTACTTCTAATTCTGGATTTTGTTCTTGTATTCTAATCCTTGAGATACAAATTTTTAAAAATAATTTTCTGTATTTTCTGATGTACACAAACATTGCTGTCAATTTCTCTCTTAGACTGCTTCAGTTACACCTGATAGATATTGCTACACGTTTCCATAGTTTTTTTTTGTTGTTGTTGTTGTTCCAAGGTACTTCCCTCTGAGTTCCTCAGTGACCATTCTATTTTTAAATGTCTTATTTAGTACACATTTATTTGCATTATTTCTAGTCTTACTCATGTTGTTAATTTGTCACATCATTTTCTTCTTGTTATCAGAAAAGGTAAAGGAATTGAATACAATTGTTTTAAATTTTATGAGTACTTTTGATAGCTAATATATGTACAATTCTAGGGAATGACCTATTCACTGATGAAGACAATGTGCATTCTTTAGGTATTGAACGTAATGTCCTATAAATACTCCTTCAGTCCTTTAATATAAAATTTATTTTTACTCTGATAGTTTATTTTTGTTTTTAATATTTTTCTGCATTTCCTATCCACTGTGAGAGGAGGATATAGAAATCCCCCACTGTGATTAGACTGGAACACATTGTTCACTTTTGTTCTAATAGTGTTTGTGGCATAAAATTTTGTATTCTGACATTACTTGTGTATAGACATAACTGTTAATTCTCCTTGATAAATTCATCAGTATGCATGGACTTTCTTTGCTCCCTTCTTACCATTTTTGTCTTAAATATTATTTTTCAGATACCAGTGTAGATACCAGGCTCACGTTAGTATTCCTTTTCCATGGAATAGCATTTTACATTCTTTTACTGTCAGTCTACATGTGTCTGTACTGGTGAGGTGAGTTACTGTAATATTGTTGGATATTTCAATAACCAGTTTGTATTGGTCTATATATTTTAGTTGGTTAATTAAAACCATTTATATTCATTGTTACTAATTAAAGGTATAAAAGTATGCTGGTTTTTTTGATGATTTTCTTCAAATTGTTCTGAATATTCTTTTAAAAATTTCTTCCTATGTTATTCATCTTTGTCTTTTATGGTTTAAAGTAGAGATAACATTTCATTATTTTTATTTGTCTACTATGAACCTACTACTCTGGTGTGATTAACACTTTCACGTGCTATCATGATCACATTTTTTAGTAATTCCCCTTTCCCAAGTAATTCCTCTTTTCCTACCCTCCTCCCTTCCCCTGTACCCTTTCCTCTATTCTACTAGCCTTTCTTCCACATATTAATAGATTAATTTTAATCAGTGTCTATAGATATTCATAAAAATGACAACCACCATTATATACTAATTTATGTGCATAGGCTAATTTGTGCATATACACTCCATTTCTCCCTTTTCACATCTCTTCTTCCCCCGTTTCACTCCACTGACATAGCCTCTATTTTCATGTGATTAGCCCCTTCCCCATTTTTAAATTTTTCTTGACTATGTCTAACTAGTACATATGAGAGAAAATATTCAACCCTTGGTTTTCTGGGTCTGTCTTATTGCACTTATCAAGACATCCTCCAGTCCCATCCATTTCCAAGCAAATGTCATAATTTTATTCTTCTTTATGGTTGATTGAAGAACCATTGTGTGTGTGTGTGTGTGTGTGTGTGTGTATCTCACACTTTCTTTATCCTTTCTTCTGTTACTGGGAAAACCTGGACTGTTCCGTACTAGATTACTGTGAGTTGCACTGTTATAAACATCAATGTGGCTCTATCTCTAGAGTATGCCAATTTTAGAAACTTTGGTTATAAATTAAGGAATGGCATAGCTGGGTCATCTGCTGGTTCCACTCCTAATGTTTTGGGAAATACTCTTCCTAGGTTCCTGAATGGTTCTACTAATTTGTAGCCTCACTACAAATCATGATTATTGCTTTCTACTCACATCTGCAGCAGCATTTACTATTATTTATATTCTTGATCATTGTCATTCTGACTTAATATATCTTTTATATGCATTTCTAAAATTATTGGTAGGGATGTTGAGTATTTTTCACATAGTTGATGATAATTTTTATCACTTCTTTTGAAAAGTATTTGTCTTTTGAATTCTTTTACCCAATTGTCAATTAGGTGATTTAGTTTTGTTGTTGTTAAGAGATTTGAGTTCTTTATATATTTTGGGTATCAATCCCCTATCCGAGAAGCAGTTGTCAAAGATCTCCTAGGCTCTTGCTTTATGCTGTGCATTGCTTCATTTTCTGTTCAGAAGCTTTTAAATTTGATGATATTTTTATTCATTGATTACTAGATTTATTTCTGGTGCTTTAGTAGTCTTGTTAAGAAAGTCGGGGCCTGTGCCAATATCTTGAAGATTGGGGCCTACATTTTCTTTTAGCAGTTGTAGAGATCCTGGTCTAATTTTTATGTCTTTAATCTACTTTGAGTTGAATTTTGTGCAAGTTGATAGATCAAGTTTCATTCTTATATGTACATAAGACCAGTTTTCCCAGCAAAAATTTTTAAAAGAATATTTTTTCTTCAGTGGAGGTTTTTGGCACCTTTGTCAAGGATCCGTTGACTGCATCTGTGTGTGCATTTGTCTGTGTCTTCTATAATATTTCATTGGTCTTCAAGTCTGTTTTGGTGTCAATACTTTGCTGCTTGTTATATAACCTGCTTTGTTTTGTTTTGTTTTTACATTTAAACTATTTATTACTAGGATTCCTGGCCTGGCCATGGTAACACAGTAACAGGATTTTACATGGAATTGTTTAATTATTTGTACTTTACATGCCAGAAAATAAAAGTTCAGAATCTTAAGGTCTAGGGTGGTGTACACACTGGTGTATGGGGATGGCCAAGGTTCTTTCATGCTGCTGCCTGCACTGGGTGGTAGATCACAGACGTCTGTTCCTCTCTGGGCCCAAGTCTTATTGACGTGGAGAAAACCTTGTCCTCCACAACACAGATGAGATAAGAGAGGGTATATATAACCTGATGTAGGTTTTCAATCCATTCGGTATGTTGGCTTTGGGTTTGTTCTGCATAGCCTTCACAATGTTGAAATAAGTTCCCTCAATAACTAGTTTCTCTAGTTTGAACAGGAATAATGCTGAACACTGTCAAATGATTTTTCTTCATCTATTGAGATAGCTATGTGATCCTTGCCCTTAAATCTATTTATGTGGTGAAACACATTTATTGATTTCATACAGATTTCTATCTTGTGAATAAGATTTTAAATTTTTTCTGTTCTTACGTCATTGAAATGAACATACGTTGCTTTAGTTTGAATCCCACAGTGTTCTTCTGAATCAAAGATTCTTAAATTTGCTCTCTTTTTGTTATTTCTTTTTTTAAAAAATAGTTGTAGATAGACAAAATTTCTTTATTTATTTTTATGTTGTTCTGAGGATCAAACCCAGTGCCTCACACGTGGAAGGCAAGCACTCTACCACTGAGCTACAGTACTACCCTATATTTTTTTTATTTGTTGATTTTAGTTATAAATATTGGAGTCTATTTTGATATATTTGTATAAACACAGAATAAATCTCCTACTTGGAGTTCCAGAATGTGGATATACACAATGTTGAGATTCACTATGGTGTGTTCATATAAGTACTTAGGAAAATTATGTCATATTCAATCCACTGTCTTTTATATACTTATCAGCCTTCCTTACCTTAATTTATCTTTCTTTAGTCCACTGAAATTCTATTTTTTCCCAACCCTTGTTGTGAGTCATTATCCAAGTATCAGAGAAAACATTCGGCCTTTGATTTTGTGGGCATTGGGCTACATCAGTTATCATGATGGTCTCAAGATCCATCCATTTACCAACAAATGTCTCAAAATCATTATTTTTAATGACTGAGTCATATTTTATTGTGTATATGTACCACACATTCTTTATTTATTCATATCTTGATGAATATCTAGGATGGTTCCATAACTTAGCTTTGGTGAATTGTGACACTATAAATATTGATATAGCAGCAACACTGTAGTATGCTGATTTTAAGTCTTTGGGTGCATAACAAGGACTGGGATAGTGAAATTATATGGTGGTTCCATTTCTACTTTATTGAGGAATCCAGCTACTGCCATCCAGAGCGGTTGCACTATTTTGCAGTCCTGCCAAAAATCTATCAATGTACACTTTTCCCAACATCCTCAACAATATTTATTGTTATTTTTATTCTTGATAATTGCTATTCAAACAGAAATGTGGAAAATTTCAGAGTAGCTTTAATATGCCTTTCTCTAAGTGCTGGTGGTGTTGAACATTTTTCTCATATATTTGTTGAGTCATATTTATTTAGTGGAGGAGTATCTGTTGAATTCCATTGCCCACTTACATATTGGGTTATTTGATTATTTTTGGTGTTATGATTTTTGAGTCCCTCGTATATCCTGAAAATAATGCCTTATCTCTGGTTCAGGTGGCCATAATTTTTGCCTATTCTGGAGGCTCTCCCTTCATGCTCTTGATATTCTTCTTTGAGGTGAGAAAGCTCTTTAGATGGATACCATGCCATTTATTGATTTTTTTATGTTACTTGTGTGCTTTGGGAGATTTGGTGGGGATGTCAGTTCATAAGCTGACAGGTTGAGTATGTGCAGGGTTTCTGGTCTAAAACCTAGGTCTTTGGTCCACTTTTTGATGAGTTTCATGCAGGGTGAAAGAGAAGGGTTAAATTTAATTCTACTACATATGGATTTCCAGTTCTCTTCTCCAATGTATGTGTTTGTTGCCTTTGTCTAGTATGAGGTAACGGTATTTATGTGGTTTGTCTCTGTGTCTTCTATTCTATTGTTCTTCAGGCTGGTTTTGGTGCCAGTACCATGCTGTTTTTGTTACTCTATCACTGTAGTCCAATTTAAGGTCTGGTATTGTGATGCCTTCCACTTGTTTTCTCACTAAGGATTGCTTCGGCTCTTCTTGATCTTTTATTTTTGCACACACACACAAAAAAAAATCATGACTGCCTTTTCTATTCTCATGAAGAAATCCATTGGAATTTAAATAGGCATTACAATAAATCTCTGTAGTCCTTTTGATAGTATGTCCACTTAGCCAATATTAACTCTGCCTATTCAAGAACACGGGGAGACCTTTCCATCTTATAAAGTGTTATTTAATTTTTTTCTTTAATGTTCTTTAGTTTTAATTGTGAAGGTCATTCACTTCTGTTTTTTTAGACTGATTCCACATAGTTTTGAAGCTTTGATGAATGGGATAGTTTCTTTTGCTTGTTTGGTTTTTTTGTTTGTTTGTTTGTTTGTTTTTAGTGTCCTTTCAGTTGATTCATCATTGGTGTATAGAGCCCATTTGATTTATATGTGTTAATTTTGTAGCCTGCTACCCTGTTGAATTGATTTATGAGTTCTAGAAGTTTTTTGGTGTAGTTTTTGGGTCTTCAGAGGCAAAAACAGTGGCAGTTTGACCTCTTTTTTTCTATTTGTAACCCTTCAATTTCTTTCTTTTGCCTAATTATTCTGGCTAGAGTTTCAAAGAGTATGTTGCATAGAAGAGACTTGTTCTAGTTTTTAGAGAGACGGCTTTGAATTTTTCTTCATTTAGAATGATACTGGCCATGTTTTGTGATATATAGCTCTTCCAATGTTGAGGTATGTTCACACCATCCCTACCTTTTCCAGGGTTTTAAAGATGAATGAATGCTGTATTTTTTCAAATGCTTTTCCTGAACCTATTGAGATAATCATGTGATTCTTTTCTTTAAGTCTATTTACGTGGTAAGTTACAGATTTTTATTTCTCTATGTTGAAACAACTTTACATCCCCGGGATAAAAATGACTCAATCATCATGCCCTATCTTTTAAATGTTTTTTTCTGTATTCGATTTGTGAATAATTTATTAAGAAATTTTGCATCTATCATCATTAAGACTATTGTTCTGAAGTTTTCTTTCCTTGATGTATCTTTGTATATTATTGGTGTCAGCATGATGGTAGCTTCATAGAATTATTTTGGGAGGTTTCTTTTCTTTTTTATGTTGTGGAATAATTTGAGAAGGATTGGTTTTTATTTCTTTTAAAATTTGGTAGAACTTAGCTGAGAATAAATCTGGTCCTGATATTTTCTTTGTTGGTAGGCTTTTGATGATTGTGTCTTCAATTTCATTACTTGAAATTGATCTATTTCAACTTTGTATATCCTCCTGGGTTCCATTTGGTTAGGTTATATGTCTCTATAAGTTTGTAAATGCCTTCAAGTTTCTCTAATTTATTGCAGTTAAAATTTTCAAAATAGTTTCTGATTACCCTCTGTATTTCAATGGTGATATTTCTGTTTTCATCACAAGTTTAATAATTTGATATTTTTCCTCTTTCCTTTGGTTCATATTGACTTTTTAATTTGGTATATTGAGTTTCCATTAATTCCTCTTCATTCTATTTTAGAATTGCCATTCCTTTATTGGAATTATCTTTCACTTCCTGTGTTTTCTCTCCAGGTTCATGCCTTAGTTTTGTTTTCAATTCAATGAATATTTTGACTATGAACTCTCTATATTATTACTGTGGCATTTCCTCCACTGTCTTGTCAATTGAATCAGTTTTTGCAATGTTGTAGGCTCACTGAGGTGGATTTCTCCCTTACTTTCAAATACTGATTGTATGTCTACCCATCTTTTAGAACGATTTCACTTCTTCTTTAATACAAAGCCCTATTTATTGAGCTTTTTTTCCCCAAGATCCCCAGGTTGTGTGGCTATCTACGTATTGATATGGGCACTCAGTTTGTGTCCATTGGTATTCTCAGTGCCTGTACCATGTCAAGGGAAGGCACTAAATCCTAATTACTATAATCTCCTCAGAGCAAACTACATAATAACCAACCTTAGGAACAACAAAAACTGTCCTCCATTGTTTCCCTAATCCATGCAAAAACTCATAGTAATGTTTTGGAATGGGTTGCAAAATTATTAATTAAAGGGTAAAATTGTTATGACATTATATAGAATCTGAAAAGGGATGGACAAAAAAATTAGGCTAAAGACAGGAGAAAAACAAACATAATGAAAGACAGGATTATGCAAACCAAGCGAAAAAGAAGAAAAAAGTTGGATGTGGGGTTTGGGCAGTAGCAAGTAATCTAAGGTTGAAAAGGAGGGCTACAAGAAACAAATGTAAACGTGAGCTAGGAAAACCAAGATAGTGAGAATGATTCCAATTTATGCTTCAGAATATTGAAAGTACAATCAAATGGTTTGAGGGCACAATGTTGAACTTGGGTGACCATTGTGAAAGTCAAATTGAAATGAAGCATTACATGTGTTTGATCAACATTGACATCACAGCTATTTATAGCAAACCATGCCAAGTTGGTGAAAATCCTTATTGAGTCTTCCTGGTTTGTATCTCATCAAAATTTGGGACCCTTAGAAGATGTCCATAAGTCTTCAGCTTTAAATCTCCCTAGAGATTCTGGGGGTACAGGAGTCACTCCCCTAGTTGATATAGACCTCTCATCATCTGGTTCTTGTTTATCAGCCCAGGAACCTGAGTCTGGACGCTCGGGGGTGTTGTTCTGGGTCTGTTGACTGTATTGTGTGCAGGAGCACAGAATGTGGGGCTCAAGGCTGTTACTCTGACTTCAGTGGAACACTGTGCACCTGTTCCCCTCCACAGGGCCATATACAAGGTGGCATAGAGCCTGGTGGCTCTCTGCAAGTGCAGGACCTTTGCGTGGTCTCTGTTGTATAAATGTTCCCCCTTCACCCCATGGATTGCAAGGGTTGTAGATTTCCCAGGCCCTGCAACTTAGCTGGTTCCCTTGCATCCAAGCTCCCACTGCCTAGTTAAGAATGATGGGTACTTCTCCCCTCTGCTAAATGGGCCAGAGACAGCCACTGTCCTGACTGTGCCTGACACCTTACTGTGTACTGCTGTGAATCATAGGCATGCATTCCCAATGCTACCCAAGCTACCACTGAGTCTGTGTGGATCAACATGTTAGGTTAGCACTTCCTGGGAGTGATCTGTTCTCATGTCTGTTTCACCCCATTCCTCTTGTCTGGCAGTGAAGGAGAGTGCTTTTCAGCAACTTTCGGCTGGCAGTGATACCTCTACCAGTTCATTCTAGATGGGTTATTGAGACATCCTGCTGCTGAGGTACTCCTTCTGTTTCTATTTCTTACTGTCTGAAGGTGGGGAGAAGCTGCATTGATATACTTTCTCTCAGGGAGGATAGCAAATTTGGATTCCACAAAATGTCTTCCATGCCCAGTGCAACATTCAGTCCACAATTTGCATTAAATGGCTTGATCTCCCTCACTGACTTGGCTGATTCTGTTGTATTTTAATTTGGTCCATTTTTCTTTCCATCTCTTGTTAAGGAAGTGAGTTTATGTGCTTTTCTGCCCCCTTACTTTCTGTTCTCACTTCCCCCTCTACCACCTCCATCCAGGTTCAGGGTTAATGAAATCTGCCATAATTTTCTGCTCAGTAACAAAATTTCAAGCCTCTACAAGTCTCACACTTTCTGATATTGAGTACTAAAGCTTTTGCTCTCTGACACTCACCTCTCTCTGGCTGGCTGTTCTTTCACTGCCTTCCTTTCTGGCCTGTGGAGGGTTTGTGTGCCACTGGGACTCAAACTCTGCTCCACTATCTCCCTGGTCTTTAGATATTCTGAAGAGAAATTTGCTTAAGTCTAATGGAGTTGCCCTCGAGTGTTATTACACATCTTATTTTCTCACAGATTCTTAATTTTTTTTCTCTATCTTGTACTTCTGACAGATGGACTTATACATGTCATGCAAAGTACCTTTCTTGGTCATGGAAAATTGGTTTTATATAAATTTTCTGCACATGAATATCCACGTATTTCTCAGGATTCAAAAGTTTCCTCCTGTTGTTTAATTTTCTATGCCCTTAACATGTATTTCCCCCTCATCAGAAATGACAATTATATAGACGTTTGATCATTTAATTGTTGGCCTCAGTTCTTGAAAGCTGTCTTCATTCTTCCTTATTTATTTTCTTGCTTGCTGCCTGGATTTGATGTATAAATTCTGTTTTCTGTCACTGTGACCAAAGTGTCCAAGAAGAACAACCTTGTTTTATCGTGGCTCATGGTTTTAGAGAATCAGTGCATGTTTGGCCAGCTCCATTGCTCTGGGTGCAAGGTGAGTGAGAGTCTCAAGGCAGAAGGGTGTGGTGGAGGAAAGCTGCGCACATCATGGAAGTCAAGAATCAGAGAAACAGAAAGGGGAGTCAGGGGGTGTGATATGATCCCCAAGGACACACCCCAGCTACCCACCTCCCCCAGCTGCACCCCACCTGCCTTCAGTAACCACCCAGTATAATAATCCTTTCAAGTTACTAATCCATCAAATGGATTATTACAAAAATTAGGTTATAGTTCTCATATCTAATCATTTCACTTCTGAACATTTATTCATTAACACATAAGCTTTTTGGGAAACCACATATCTGAACCACAACATGAAATATTTCAGAACACCTGTCTTTATGCTCCATTATTCTTTCATTCTTCTGCTCTACCTTTTTTGTTGAGGCTTTTGACTAATATGTTAATCTAGGTTATTTTTTCCTTTTCCTTTTGTTTTGGTGGTATTAGGGATCAATACCAGGATGCTCTATGACTGAGCTATACCCTCATATCATTTTTTTTTACTTTTTCAATTTTGTAAGAGGGTTCCTCTTAATTTGATGAGACTAGTCTTCAACATGTGATCTTCTGGAATCAGGCTCCTAAATCTTTGGGATCACAAATGTGTGGCACCAAGCCTTGATTTACTTTATTTTCTGAGCTCTTAATTTTAAACATTTAGGTTTGGTTCTTTTTCAAAATATCTGTTTCCTTGTTGAATTTCTCGTTCATTTATTGCAGTGTTATCCTTAATGGTTTATCTCTATTCTCTGGGATATGATTTAGATTTTCTAAATTCTTTCTTTGGATTCTTTGTGAAGCACTTTATTCTCTTTGATATCTTTGTAATCTGTTGATAGAGAGTTAGAAATCTTAAGGAAGTGTCATGCTATTTTGTTCTTACACATTCTTTTGTTCCTATGTTGAAATTGGCATATCTTCTGGCATGGATACCTCTCCCACTTTCATGGGATGAACTTCTTGGTAAGCACCTGATTCCCAAAGAGACAGGTGTTGTGTTTTGGTGTATTTATATGTTGTCTAATGTTATTTCCAGTTGGGACCCTTCATGGTATCTCATGGTAGCTTTCTGGGCTATGATCAGTGCATTTCGGCAAAGAGCATATTTTATCAGAATCAAAGAGAACCACTGTCTTTGTGGGTAATGCAAGGGTGAGGACACTTTGAAATTCAGGAGTGTGGTGTACACAGCAGGGCTATGGTTGTACCCTAAATTTCTGCTCCTACAATTGGATTATGGGGGATTTCCAACAGATATATGTCTTTAAAATTAAATATTGGGATTTACCTTGATTTTGTGCATCCATTTTAAATAACTACATTCATTATAAGATTTAAGTTTGTTCCTTCTCTATAGCCTATGAATTTCATGCTTAATTAAAATATCCATTAATATATTTTCAAAATTATTAGTAATAAATTACTTCATTGAGGTATCATTTTTAAATAAACTGTTCTCTTCCTATTGGATATCTTTAGTTTTTTTTTTCCTTGAGTTAATAGTAGGGAGTATAATAATTTTGTGGGTCAAATGATGTGGCCCTCTTTGTTCTTTCTAAAAGTGTTATAGAGACAGCTCTTCCATAACACTCACATTTACATGCTAAATATCACCACTCCATGCAAAAATTGGAAAGAAAATGTGAAGTTTATGGGGGAAAAAGAGTTGTGCTGAAACACCCAGAAATGTCCTGAGTGATGTATTTTTAATACGAAAGGAAACTAACAAACATTATAATACTATTTCATGTGTTTTAAGTTGTTAAGGAATGTATTCACAATATAAGTTTTGTATTTTCCCTCGAGGGAGAGGAGAAGAAAGACCTGAAGCTTGCTTTTGGAAGTGGCTGGCATGTTGCAAAATCTATCTGTGAATGCAAAGTGGTGGATGGTAATTATCTGAAGTGGGAAGGAAAGCTATAACATAGCACATGGGAGTGTGTGGCTCATTACACAGGCCACACAGCAAAGGTAGCTGGTACCTTCCTGAGATGTCTTGAGGAGTCCATTATTTTCATTCCTATGTGACTTTGCACAGCTGACTGCATGTTTATGGGTTCCCTTCACAGATAAACCATTCATACACAAACATAAAATATTTTCCCTGCTCACTTTTTCCACAGATGCACCTATTGTGCATTGTACTATTCAGAGTTCTCTATATGAATAGAATCACCAGGAAGTATGATGATAAAGGGAATTTATTAGATTGGCTTACATGACCAGAAGCTGGATTGTCCACAATGGCCACCTGCATGCTGGAGAGCTGTAGGAACAAGTAGCTGTGCAGCCCAAGAGGCTGAAGCCTCAGAACAGGAGGGATCAATGATATTACCCTAGTCTGAGACCAAAGGATTCTGGAAGTTCCCTGGAGAACCACCAGCAGAGTCTGCTTGGGGAGAGTGAAGGAGCTACAGTCTGATATCCTCAGGCGATTGCAACAGCAATCAAGTACCCATTCAAGAAGAATCAAGTTTACATATACTGCTGCTTCCTTGTTCTTCCAACTTTATTATATCCAAGCCACCTTCCTTTTGGATGGAGCTGCCCATGCTTAGGGAGGATCTCCACTTTGGTTCACTATCCCACATGTCAGTCATTCCTAGGCACACCCTCATAGACACACCCAGAAACCTCTTAATCTCAGGCATCTCTGAATTCAGTCTAGTCGACAATACAAATTAACCATTACAAGTCTGCCCCTTGTCAACTTGATATCCAAAGATGATTCTTTGCAGCATGCTTAATCTCCAAATAAACACAATAACAAGGTCATAATCCCACCTAACAAAATATTACTATCCTTTGTATGAGCAAAAATGCACTAGTTCTTTCCCAAGAGTAGAAAGAAACACAAAAACATTACTTTAAGTACTGATGTTAAGTCAATCAATATTCCGCTACATGAAGAATAACAATAAAATAACAAACATTCATATGTAAGTATGCACAAACATATTCTTAATGAAATAGAGAACATATATCAATGGCAATTACAATCCTCGATTCTGTAACTGGTCACATGGCCGTAGTTGTTATATATGACTACCTTTTTCTACTGCCCATTCTATATTTCATCTACCTTCAGCAAGTACCTCAACAGGTCTTGGCTCTACCTGGAGGTGTGACCCACACCTTAGTTCCTGAAGGTTCTGAGACATTTGTTGTCTTGCCTGGATTGGGTTGTTTTAGCTTCCCATTGACCTTAATAGCATCCCAGGGCAATACCAAAAGACACCCTAAGGGATCTCCTTCCCTCCATGACTACTCTTCCTTACCTCCATTGTGGAGTAGGAGCTCAATGCCCCCTTGGTGATCTGGATCAGTCACTCCCATGAGCACTGTAACTCCCTTCTTAGCCTGTTGACTCAGAGTATGAGGAACCCAAAGTGACCAGGGGAAAATGTTAACTTCCATATTAATGAAATAATTGTGATGTATCCTGTGGAAGCGTTTCTCTTAACGGAACAAAGACTTCTAGGCCAGAAAAGCATAAGGTTGCAGGGAAAGAAAGCAAAAACTTTCCTAGTGGATTACTAATAGTAATGGTGAGTTTTTCCATTCCTGGCTCCACCCCTGAATCCATAAATTCTATCAATACAAAAGACAGTGCCATATAGTGGACGCTGATTTAGAGTATAGCCAGGCTTCTGAAGACCCTTGCACCAATACCATCCCTGCAATGTATGGCCACTAGCTGACGCTATTCCATCCTTCTATCAAACCAGCTGCTTCAGGATGGTGGGGATCATGGTAAGGACAGGGAATCCCATGAGCATGAGCTCATTGCCTCACTTCTTTTGCTGCGAATTGAGTTCCTTGGTCTGAAGCAATGAATGCTGTGCAGAATATCATGATGATGGATAAGGCATTCTGTAAGTCCATGGATGGTGACTTTGGCTGAAGCACTACATATGGGGAAGACAAATCCATACCACGAATAAGTGTCTATTCCAGTAACGACAAACCAGGGTCCCTTCCATGCTGGAAGTTGTTCAATAGTTTCAACCTGCCACCAGGTTACTGGCTGATCTCCCGGGGAATGATGACATATTTAAGGCTTAGGATTGGTCTATGCTGCTGGCAAACTGGACACTCAGAATTGACTGTAGCCAAATCAGCCTTGGTGACTGGAAGTCCATGTTGCTGAGCTCATGCGTAACTGCCATCGTTGCCAACATGACCACATTGTTCATGAGCCTATTGGGCAATGACAAGGGTGGCTAAGGAAAGAGGTTGACTGCTATCCACGGATCAGGTCATCCTCTCTCCCTGATTATTAAAAGCCTACTATGCTGAGGTCACTTTCTGGTGGGCATTTACATGAGACACAAACGTCTTCACATCCTTTGCCTTTTCAGAGAGGAATATCCACTTCTGTACCTCTTCCCCAATTGTTCTTGTTGCCAATTCTCCAATTATGTTCTTTCCAGTTCCCTGACCAGCTATGGCCCATGAGTCTTTATACACTCACACATCTGGTCACTTTTCTTTCCAGGCAAAATTCATAATCAGGTGCACTGCTGGAAGTTCTGCCCACTGTGGAGATTTCCCTTCACCACTGTCCCTCAGGGCTGTTACAGAAAGGGGCAGCAGTGCTGCAGCTGTCCACTTCCAGGTGGTACCTGCATATTTGTGCAGAACCATCTGTAAACGAGGCCCTAGTTTTCTTTTCCTCTGTTCATTGATCTTAAGGTACACCCCGTAAAGCCATAGGTTTATGTGGAGGGATAGAATGTACTGCAGCAGGTGTAGGAACCATGGGTGTTTGGGCCACTTTTTCATGCAACCCCCTTGTGCCTTTGGGTCCTGCCCATGACTGATCACATATGTACCACTTCCATTTGATGATAGCATACAGCTGTGCACATCCGACTTTATGGTTTGGTGGGTCAGATAACACCCAGTTCATGATGGTCAGCTCAGGTCACATAGTAACCTGGTGGCCTATGATCAAGTGTCCAGTTTTGATTAAGGCCCAGTAGCAGGCCAAGAGCTGTTTCTCCAAAGGAGATTGGTTCTCTCAAGATGATGGCAAGGTCTTGATCCAACATCCCAATGGATTCCTCTGTGATTTACCTATGGGGGCCTGCCAAAGGCTCCAGACAGCGTCTCTAACTGCCACTGCCACTTCAAATACAATTCAGTCTGCTGGGTCATATGGGACAAGTGGAAGAGCAGCCTGCACGGTAATCTGGACCTGTTGCAGAGCCTTCTCCTCAATGCATTGATGGAAATAGCATACCCATGTGAACAATGTGCTGCCTCCAAAATTCAAATAGGCCCATTAGGCATTGTGCTTCTTTCTTATTTGTAGGAGAGGCCAGTTGCAACAACTTATTCTTTACCTCAGAAGGAGTATCTTGGCAGGCCCCACATCACTGGACTCCAAGAAACTTTACTGTAGTCGAAGGCCCTTGACTTTTAGTGGAATTTATTTCCCATCATTTGACATGCAAATGCTCCACTCCATGAATAATTCCAAAGTGGTTGCTACCAGCTGTTGCTATCAGCTCTTCCAGTCAACATAATGTCATCCATATAATGGACCAGTGTAATACCTTGTGGAGGTGAAAGGCAATCAAGATCTCTGCAAACTAAGCTGTGACACAGTGCTGGAGAGTTGACATACCCCTGAGGATGGACAGGGAAAGTAAATTCCTGTCCTTGCCAGCTAAGAGCAAATTGTTTCTGGTTGTCCTTATACACAGGGATGGAGAAAAGACAACGTTTGTCAGATCAATACCTGCATACCAGGTACCAGGAGACGTATTAATCTGCTCAAACAAAGAAACCACATCTGGCAGAGCAGCTGCAATTGGAGTCACCACAGATTAAGCTTACAATAATCAACTGTAATTATCCAAAAGGTCTGATCGCTGCCTTTCCCCTAATGCACAGTTACCCATGTAAAAGGCATAAGGTCTCATTGGGGAAGGATGGGAGAATGAGGTCATGTAATGAGTTGTTTCCAGCACTGCTCTTTTTGTTCAGGATTGTGTTGGTTATTAGAGGCTTTTGATCTCCCATAATAATTTAGGAATTGTGGTTTGCAATGTTTGGTATTATGGCCAATTCTTCAATATTAATTCCACCTATCCATGAACCTAGGGAGTCCAAACCAATAGACACATCCATACTTATGCCCTTAAGTGTGATGATACTCAGTATATATATAAACAGGAAAATAGATGCATGGACACTGGGGGCACAAACAAATGATAGTGAGGAGAGCATGAATGGGGAGTAGTAAAGAAAAGGAGAAAAGTGCAGGGACCATAAAGGGAACAAACCAAATTTCTCCCACTAGACTCCCAGCTCTTTGGCTGCTTCTCTTCAACGAAGTCTAACTATGTCCCTTTTGCAATAAACATGCTGTTTGCTTGCTATCTGTGTTGTGTTCTTCAATTCATTGATGAATGGAGACAGCAACACACAACACTCCCAGATAGTTACAGAATCGGGGACTCATCTTGAATCTAAAGCATTGACTGAAAAGCCAGTAAGAGTCATGTTAAATGGTTGATGAGCCTTAGAATGTGACCATTGATCCCGGACTTTTGTGGCTCTCTGAGGCTGAGGAAGCCACCAGCCATGACTAGCACAGCTGAATTTTCAGAACAACTTTTTCCTTCTTTCTCAGGAAAAACATGAGTAATAGGTCATATAATCCATGACAGAATTAGCAACATTTCTTTTCCTCCTTATGGGAACACAGTTTGCCAGACGAGACTAGGTTGCTGCTAATTCATCTTTATCTTATACAGAAACCTTGTTCTTTTTTCCATGATCAAAAGGCCCTACATACAGGGACTCCCTATATTTTGGGACATTTGTGAAATCACCCATTTATTTCCCTTGTAGCTTTAAAAACCCTTCAAAGGAAAACATGGGGAGGGGTGGATATCATTATGGTCACCACAGTACCTATCCTGTGGTTGATTTATTGTGGCTGCTGAGAATTTTCTTGCACAAGAAAAAGACCCATGAATGTGGGCTGAGAGATCATGTTACCAGTTGAGGGGACAGTCCTTATATAAGAGATTTCAGCATAAATCTTTTCCCTGGCAGCTGTGTTCCCTCCAGATTCTTGTTCTTCTGAGAATTCTTTATCCTGCATTGATGAGAATAGGTGGGAATTACATACACTTCAGGAATGACAACATCAGAAATATCCGGGTTACACACAAAAAAATATCAGGGACCAGGACAAATAGCATGGAAAAAAAAGTTATGTTGCTTCTGAATCAAACCTTAACTTCTTTGGAAAAAGGACTTCTTTAGACCAGGACTGCATGCCATGGGTAAACTTGGCTAATCCCTACCTGGACACAGGCCCCTCAGACAAATTCTGAATGAGAGTTGCCCATTCAGATTTGTAAAAGAGCAAGACAGGGATTGGGTGACTGTCATGAAACTTCCTCCTTCTTTTATTTTTCTAGACAGGATCCAATTGTTCCAGTATACCAGGAGGTTCACATTGCTCATGTCTGCTCCAAAACTGGATAATTTGGACCCCCAATTAAAGAGGAAATATTTGATAATCCTTAGCATTGAGACTGGGCCTCAGTATCTATTATGAAGGAAAATAATGGGCACCTGAGGAGATCCTAAACTGCAGTACTGTTCAGAAATTAGACCTTTTCTGTAAATAGGTGCACAAATGGAGTGAAGTTTCTTTTGTAAAATCGTGCTTTCATATGAGAGATCATTCTGAACTAGGAAAATTTTGCAAAATTCACACTAAGCCCCTAGAGAAAGTGTCCTGCTGTAAACCAGACAAAATACCCCCAGAAAAGATAAACTTATATTGACAGAGAAAAAGAGACTTTTACCAGGTAAACAGAAAATCCCTTGAGCCCTGTTAAGTGGAGAATTTTAGGCCCTTGGACTGCTTCCCATTTAAAAGGACTAGAGCCCGGTCCACCTTATTCAGGGACAGATTCCACTTTTGATCATAGAGTTGCTAGGAAATCTGCTACTCAGGACATATTTTTGTGCATGGCAATGCTGGAGGGGGTGGTATTTGGACCTGAGATGGTACATGTCCCTTTTTTTTCATTAATGGAATTAAAGAACATAAGATAGACATAGGGAACTACACTGAAAACCCAGAACAATATGTTCAAACCTTCCAGCAGTTATCAAAATTTTAGGACTAAGCATGGAAAAAGGTTGTGTTGCTTTTGAATCAAACCTGAACATTTTGGAAAAACAAAGGGTCTTAGAGAAGGTTATTAAAATAGGACACAATAATTAGACAGCAGGGTTGGGGAAAGTAACCATGTTTGTCCAGAATTGGAACATCCCAATAGGGAGTCAGGCAGTACCCTTCACTGCACCAAACTAATGCTGACAGAAGTAAAGGGGGTGCAGATTTCAACTTTATATACTGTGTGTTATAAGGATTGGAAAGATCACAAGTTAAAATTTTCAGTTATGGCCAACTGGCCACTGTGATTCAAGGAGAAATGGAGCCACTAGTAACCTTTCTATATGGCATCCTGGAGGGAATTACCAAATACCTTAATATTGAGCCAGGGTCACACATGCGGAGGGGAGTCATTCTTACAGTTAAATTCAGGACCCAATCTGCTTCTGACATATGGAGGAAGCTCCAAAAACTAGCCACAGAACTGACCAAGACTTTGGACCATTTGGTCCAGGCTGCTACAGCAGGCTTCTATTATCACTTGGGAAAGTAGAGACAAAAGATCAAATAACATGGAGAATTAGTGGCAGTCATGTGAGAAGGTGCTCAGGAGTACTCTTGTGCTTATTATTTCTCTTGCAGGAAAGAAGGCCTGCAATGGATTGTCTCCAGAGCTGTCAGCCACCTCTGGGAACACTTCCTGAACCTTGTCCTCTGTGTCAGGGGAACAATTGTAAGACAAGATTTCCTTGGTCCATGCTTTAGTCAGCTTTTTCACTTCTGCGGCAGAAAGACCTGACAAGAACAATTTTAGGAGAGGAAATGTTTATTTAGGGGATCTTGGTTTCAGAAGTCTCAGACCAAAGAAGAATGGCTCCATTCCTTGGGGCTACAGGTGAGACAGAACATCATGGAAGGTGAGTGTGGCAGACAAAAGTAACTCAATTTATGATCAGGCAGCAGAAAGAGACTCCACTTGGTGGATACAAAATATATACCTCAAAGGCACACTGCCAATGAGCCACCTCCTCCAACCACATCCAACCCACCTTCACTTACCACTCAGTTAATCCCACCAGAGTATTGATTCACTGGTCAGATTAAGACTTTCATAAGCCTATCATTTCGCCTGTAAACTTTCTTATATTGTCTCACACTTGAGATTTTGGGGGACACCTCACATCCAAACCATAACAGTCCCTGAGGGGATCCAGGCTATTTCTTATAAGTATCCCCAATGAGGGGTCTTAGTGGCTTCTTTTATGGCTCCCATGACTAAAGTCCTACTTGAGGAGCCCCAGGTAACGTTGCTCATGGACAGGGACAAGATATACTTCCTTCTCAACATTGGAGCTTGATTCTCAGTCCTGTCCTTCTCTCCTGGTACTTAGTCCCAAATAAAAGTAACCATTTGGGGCATATAGGGCCAGCCCCTTGAGCCATATTTTACAAGACCCCTTGCTTGTTCCTGGGGCAATTTTCACTTCTTCATTCCTTTCTCATTAAGCCAGATACCCCAACCCCTATTCTAGGAAGTGACCTATTATCTCCATTAAGGGTCAAGTTGTTGTTGCTACCTGGAGAATATAGCTGCTTACCTTTTATAGAGATGGAGGTGGACCACACAGTTTGGTCAGAAAACAATACAGTGAGAAAGGCATGGACTGCAACCCCTGTTGAAATTTTTCTTAAGGATCTTTCCTACTTTGGTTACAGAAACAATATCCCTTAAAACCTGAAGCTAAGAAGGGACTGATAGTTATCGTTTTGAGTTTGAAATTAGTGAACATTTTGGTAGAGTGCTCTACCCCATAAAATAATCCTATTTTGGGGATCCCAAAGAGCCCCAATAAATGGCTATTAATTATACAAATGGATCTTTGTATAATCAATGAGACACTAGTCCCTCTGCACCCTGTGGTTCCAAATCTATATATTCTCATTGCAAAGATTCCCCAGAGAACTAGTTACTATAGTGTCCTAGACTTAAAGGATGATTTTTTTCTGCATTCCTCTGCATCCAAGGTGCCAGATTCTAGTTGCCTTTGAGGCTCCTACCTGTAAGGCTGGACACGTTGCCTGGACAGCCCTTGCCCAGTAATTTAGAGATACACTCCATCTCTTTGGACAAGCACTGGCACAAGACCTCATGGATTGGTCATACACTGAAATGGTGTAACTTCAATATGCAGATGACCTACTTTTGTGTGGACCTTCAGGAAAAAAATCTGAGAGCACTGGCTCTCTTCTCAATTTTCTGGCCAGTTGGGCATATAAAGTCTCCTGGGGGAAGGCTCAGTTGTGATTTCTCCAGGTTACTTACTTGGACATACTACTGGAAGGTGTAACTTGAAAGCTTGGCCCAGAAATAATTCAACCTGTACTCTCATACCTCCTTCCTCAGACAGGCAAACAAATTGGGGCCTTTTTGTGAACAACTGGATATTGTAGAATTCAGGTCCCTGGATAGGCTGAGAAGGTGAGATCCTTCTATGAATGTCTTAAGGAAGCACAGGGATATTCACAGGCAATTATAAATTGGGATCCAGAGGTGAGGAAACCCTTCAATACATTAAAAACAGCCCTTACCCAAGGTGGCCAAAGGTAGCCTAGATGTCTTAGAACTGTGGTTGTAGTAGGACTATAGGCCCCTGAGGCAAATAAATTACTCTGGGAAGGACCCTAACTGTACTTAACTTCTAGTGACATAGAAGGAATCCCAAATTTTAAAGGTAGTCTTTGTTTAACAGAAAGCCACATATTCAAATATCAGGAAGGATATTGGTTAGAAGGACCTGAAATTGCCTTAAGACTTGTCATAACCTCAATCATGCCAGTTTCTTAACTGAGATAGAGGTAAACACTCTCCATTATTGTGAGGAAGTTTTAAGGGAAACTTATGTTGCCAGACCTGATTTATCTGATCAGCTTATAGATAATCTCAACCTCACTCTGTGCACTGATGGGAGTTCATCAGTGATTCAAGGGACATGGAATTCCAGATATAGAGCTGTGATAGATTCTGAGGTTCTTGAATTGGCGCCACTACCTTCAAATACCAGTGCTTAGCTGGCAGAATTAGCTGTCCTCACCTGGCCACTACTACTGTCTGAAGATATTATGCTCCATGATCACACATCTATCTGGAAAGAGCAAGGATTACTTTCTACAATGGCCACTCCTGTTTCTCATGCCAGGGAAATTCTGTGCCTCCTAGAAGCAATCTTGCTGCCCTCTCAGGAAGCAGTTATCCATATTTCTGGGAATCAAAAAAATCTGAGAGCACTGGCTCAGAAGTGAGAAGACACAATGCCTAAAGGAGTTAGGGCTGCAGATGTAGCAGCCAAGGCAGCTAATTTATATGTTTCCAGAGCTTCCCTGCTCCTATGGGGAAATTATTTTCCAGTACTTCATGGCAGAGGCTCAAGCACAGGCTGTAATTGAAGGACACCAATTGAGTCATATATGGTGGTGGGTTTCTTCTGAGGATATCCTACTACTAACTCAAGCATCCCTATTGACAATTTTAAAGTCTCTAACACAGCTCTACCATTTGGGAAGAGATAGTACTCTTGCCCTAATGGAAAAGCTATTTTAAGGAAAAGGTGTGAAGAACACAGTCCTACAGATGATCCAAATCTGTGAAATCTGCCAATGGGTTAATTGCTCTAATAAATGTCTCCACCCACCCCCACCTCCCAGATATCAAAGAAAAGTTTGTTATTTGATAGTGAACTGACAGTTACATATTGCTCTTATGATGAGGGAAACAAATTCAAAATATTTACAGTTCTGTTAGATACATTTATAGAGTAGTGATAGAAAAGTCTTTCCTTGCAGATCTAAAAAGGCTATCAAAATTTCAAAAGTTCTACTTTGATTGATGAATCCTTGACTTCCGAGTCTTCAAACTCTTAAAGGACCTGATATAAAGTCAGAAATAACAGAAAATATCTTCCAAGCATTAGAAACTAAATTTCATCTACATGTTCATGGAAACCTTAGTCTTCGGGCTAGGTAGAAAGACAAAAACAAACATAGAGAAACAAACAAACAAACAACAACAACAATCAATGGATTTCTAAGGTACACTTAAGAGCATTGCTTTGTTTTCTTTTATTTCTCTATTTTTTCTTTCCAGATATAGGTGACAGTAAAATGTACCTTGACATATCTTGAATACATAGAATTCATATAACTTGTTACAATCAGGATCCCATCTTTGTCATTGTACACAATGTTAAGTTACATTGCTCTTATATTCATGCATAAGGATAGGAAAGCTATGTCTGATTCATTCCACTGTCCTTTCTATTCCCATCCCCACTCCTTTCCCTTCATCCCACCCCCTTGTCGAGTGCACTGAACTTCTAATATTCCCCTCCCTTGTTGTGGGTTAACCATGCACATATCAGACATAACATGCTGCCCTTGATTTTTTGGCACTGGCTTATTTCAGTTAGCATGGTAATCTCCAGTTCCATCCATCTCTGGGTAAATTCCATTCTTCTTCATGGCTGAGTTATTTTCCATTGTATATACAGGCCACAATTTCTTTATCCATTCATTTGTTGTAAGGAACCTTAGGTGGGTTTCCTACTTAGGTGGCTATTGTTAATTGAGTTGATATAAACAGCATTGATGTGGCTGTGTCACTATAGTTTGCTGATCTTAAGTTTTTTCTGTATAAACCAAGGAGTGGAATAACTAGGTTGAATGGTGGTTCAATTCCAAATTTTCTAAGGAAAATCCATAGTACTTTTTAAAGTGATTGCCCCAAGTCGCATTCCCACCGGCAATTAATAGGTGAAACTTTTTTCCTAACATCCTCACCAACATTTACTGTTAAATGTATTCATGATAATTGCCATTCTGACTGGAAAGAGATGGAATCTTAGTGTATTTTTATATATGAATTTATCTAATTGGTAGAGATGTTGAACATTTTTTCATATACATTTTTGACCCTTCATATTTCTTCTTCTGTGAAGTGCCTGTTCAGTTTCTTAGTCAATTTGTTGCTTGGGTTATTTGTTATTTTTGGTGTTAAATTTTTTGAGTTATTTGAATATCCTAGAGATTAATGCTCTATCTGACATGCTGGTGGTAACATTTTTTCTCTCATTCTGTAGGCTTTCTGTTCACACTCTTGATTGTTTCCTTTGTGGTGAAGAAACATTTTGGCTTGATGCCATCCCATTTAATGATTCTTTTTTTTTTAATTTTTATTGTTGGTTGTTCAAAACATTACATAGTTCTTGATATATCACATTTCACACTTTGATTCAAGTGGGATATGAACTCCCATTTAATGATTCTTGATTTTACTTCTTGTACTTTAGGCATCTGATTGAGGAAGCCAGTTCCTAAGCCAACATGCTTGAGAGTTGGGCATACTTTTTCTTCTAGTAGATGCAGAGTCTCTGGTCTAATGCCTAAGTCCTTGATCAACTTTCAGTTGAGTTTTCTACAGAATTTGAGAGATAGACATGCAATTTCATTCTAGTGCATATGTATTTCCAGTTTTCCCAGACCTTTTGTTTAAGAGGCTACTTTTTCTTCAACGTATATTTATGGCACCTTTGTCTAGCATGAGATAACTGTACTTACATTGCTGTGACTCTGTGTTTTTCTATTCTGTTCCTTTTGTCTTTATGTCTTGTTTGTGCCAATACCATGCCAGTTTTGGTACTATAAATTTGTAGTATAATTTTAGTCTGGTATTTTGATGCCCCCCTCATCACTTTTCTAAGAATTGCATTGCATATTCTGGGCCTCTTATTTTTCCAAAAGAATGTCATGATTGAATTTTCTATTTCTGTAAAGAATGTCCTTGGAATTTTAATAGGAATTGCATTAAATATTTACAGCATTTTTGGTAGTATGTCTACTTTTTACAATATTAATTCTTCCTATCCAAGAAAATGGGAGATCTTTCCATCTTCTAATGTGTTCTTCAATTTCTTTCTTTAGTGTTCTGTAGTATTCATTGTAGAGGTGTTTTCCCTCCTTCATTTCCTTCGTTATATTGATTCCCAAATATTTCATTTTGGAGGCTATTGTGAATGGGACAGTGTTTCTGATTTCTCTTTCAGTTGATTTGTCATTTCTTTATAATTTTATATCCTGCTACTGTGATGAATTTATTTATGAGTTCTAGAAGCTTTCTGGTGATGTTTTTGGCTCTTCTAAATATACAATCAGGGGAAATAGGGGTAATTTGAGCTCTTCATTTCCTGTTTATGTCCCTTCCATTCCTTTCTTTTGTCTAATTGTTCTGGCTACGATTTCAAAGACTATGTTGAATATACGTGGTGAAAAAGGGTATCCCTGTTTTGCTCCAGTTTTTACATGGAATTCTTTCAATTTTTCTCCATTTAGAATAATATTGGCCTTGGGTTTAGCATATTTAGCTTTTTATAATGTTCAGGTACTTTCCTGTTATCCCTAGTTTTTCTAATGTTTTGAGCATGAATGGATGCTGAATTCTGTCAAATGCTTTTTCTACAGCTATTGTGATGATCATGTGATTCTTATCTTTAAGTCTATTGATGTGATCAATTACATTTATTGATTTCCATATGTTGAATCAGACTTGTATCCCTGGAATGAACCCCACTTGATTGTGGTGCACTATCATTTATAAATGTATTTGTAGGTGGCCTTCTAGGAATAGAATGAGTTTTGAAGGTCCCCTCCTTTACTCATTCATGGAACAATTTGAGGAGTATTTGTGTAAGTTTCTTTTGAAGGTCTGGTAGAACTTGGGTGATAATACATCTGGTCCTGGGATTTTTGAATTGAAACCAGTGCCTCACACATGCTGGGCAAGCACTCTATCACAGAACCACATCCCCAGCCCCTGTTGGTAGACTTTTATTGGCATCATCAAATTCATTGATTGAAATTGAGCTGTTTCAATTTTCTATGACCTGCTGATTCAACTTGTGTAGGTCATACTCTCTAGAAATTTATCAATGTGTTCATGATTTTCTATGATTTGAGTATACATTTTCTAGCAGTTTGTCATTATCCATTGTATTCCATTGGTGTCCATGGTGATATTTCTTTTTTCATTACAAATTTTAGTAATTTCAGATTGATTTCTCTCTTTCTCTTCCTTAGCCTGGCTAAGTGTTCATCAATTTTATTTATTTTTTCAAAGAATCAACTTTTCCTTCCATTGATTCTTTCAGTTGCTTTTTATTTGTTTTAATTTTATTAATTTTGGCTCTGATTTTAATTATTCCCTGTCTACTACTACTTTTGTTGTTTTTTCTTCTTTTTCTCGGGCTTAGAGATGTGATGTTTCCTACAACTGAATGCACTATTTCTTTCTGCAGAATAGAAGAGATAACACAAACATTACTGATGTTAAGTCAATGAATATTACATTACATCTAACAGGAGGGACCAATCATTTTCTCTTAAAGCATTTGTAAGTATGTCCAAACATATTCTTAATGGGATAGGAAAGAATTACCAATAGCAATTACAACCCTCATTTCTGTAACTGGTCATGTGGCCATAGTTGGTATTTATGACTACCTTTTTCTACTGCTCATTCTGTATCCTCTCTACCTTCAGAAATCACCTCAGCAGGTCTTGGCTCTTTACCTGGAGGTGTGACGCTCACCTTCATTCCCAAAGAGTTTTGTCATCTCTTCTGGATTGGGTGGTTGTATTTTCCCATTGACCTTAATAACATGACAGGGTAATACCAAGAGATGCCCTAGGGGATCTACTGCACTCCAGAAGTATGTTTTCTAACCCCAGTGTGAAGGAACTGTCCAATTTCCCCTTGGAAATCTTGATCAATCACCCCCAACAGCAACATAATGCCCTTCACAGCCTGTTGACTCAGAGGATTGAGGAGCCCAACATAGCCTGGGGAATTACTAACTTCCAGTTTAATAAAATCATTATTGTATCATCTGGCAGAAGCATTCCTCCTCCTAGAATAAAAACCTCTAGGCCTCCAGAGCATAAGATTGCAGTGGCAAAATAACAGAAATTTTCCTAGTGGTTTACTAGGTGTACTGGTGAGTGGTACCATTCCTGTCTCTATCCCTGATTCCTGGACCCATTAATTCTAGCAATAGAAGAAACAGTACCACATAGTGAATGGAGATTCAGGGTATAGACAGCCTTCTGAAGAACTTTGCCTCAGTCCTACAATGTACTGCCACCTAGCTGGTGCTGTAACTGCATCTTCAAGAGTCCATTCCATCCATCTATCAAATCAGCTTCTTCAGTATGGAAGGAATATGATAAGGCCAGGGAATACCATGAGCATGAGCCCATTGCCTCACTTCTTTGGCTGTGAATTGAGTTCCTTGGTCTGAAGCAAGTGCGGAATACCATTATGATGGATAAGGCATTCTGTAAGTCCACAGATGGTTGCTTTGGCTGAAGCTCTACATTTGGGGAAGGAAAATCCATACCCCAAACAAGTGTCTATTCCAGTAAGGACAAACCTGGGCCCCTTCCATGATGGAAGTTGTTCAATATTTTCAACCTGTCACCAGGTTACTGGCTGATCTCCCAGGGAGTGATGACATATTGGAGGCTTAGGATTGGACTCTGCTGCTAGCAAATTGGACAGTCAGCACTGCATGTAGCCAGATAAGCCTTGGTGACTGGAAGACCATGTTGCTGAGCTCATGCATAACTGTCATCATTGCCAACATGACCACATTGTTCATGAACCAATTGGGAAATGACAGGGGTGGGAAGAAATATTTTGACTGCTATCCACAGATCAGGTCATCCTATCTCCCTGATTATTAAAATCCTCCTATGCTGAGGTTAACTTCTGGGTGGGCATTTACATGAGACACAAATGTCTTCACATCCTTTACCTTTTCTGAGAGGGATATCCATTTCTGTACCTCTTTCCCAATTGTCCTTGTTGCCAATTCACCAATTATGTTCTTTCCAGTTCCCTGACCAGCTAGCCAACCCATTGGCTATGGCCTATGAGTCTTTTTTATAACTTTATTTTCAATTATTTATTTTCACGTGGTGCTGAGGATCGAACCCAGTGCCTCTCCCATGAGTTTTTATACATTTACACATCTGGCCATTTTTCCCTCTAGGCAAAATGCACATCCAGATGCACTACTTGAAATTCTGCCCATTGTGCATATTTCTCTTCACCACTGTCCTTCAGGGTTGTTCTAGAAAAAAGCAGTAGTGCTGCAGCTTTCCATTTCTGGGTAGTACCTGCATACCTTGCAGGACTGTTGGTGAACCAGGCCCTAGTCTTCAATTTCTCTGTTAATTGTCCATAAGGTACAGCCCATGAAGCCATAGGTTCATGATGAGCATCAGAATGTACTGTAGCAGAAGTGGAAACCATGAGCAATTGGTCCACATCTTCATGCAACCAACTTATGCTCCCGGGTCCCACCCCTTATGCTCTATTCAGGATATAACATTTCCACTTGACCATAGAGTGCTGCTTCACATGCCAAATTTTATGGGTTGGTGGGTCAGATAACACTCAGTTCATGATGGGCAGCTCAGGTCACATAATAACCTGGTGGCCAATGGTCAAGCATTCAGTGGCACTAATCTCTGCAATCCCTCCAGGGATGCAGAATTGCTTTTCATTCACTGTTTTCCCAGGTATACACAAATCTAGACACTTCCATTTAACCTTTCCCACAATGATGGCCCTTACTCCACAGGTTAGAAAACCAATGTGAGAGTTTTGCAAAGTACTAAGTATTTCTACCCGATTACACATTCCAGACTGGAGAAGTAACCACTAGATGAGTTTGGACCCACTGTGATTCGGACCTCTGCCAAAACTCCATTGATCCCCAACATCCTTAATCCCCTGCTTTTATTGGTGGGCCCCAATGATGTTTTGGATCTCCCAAAATGAGTGTCCATTCAGAACCTGTGTCTAGTAGCACCCAAAATGTCTGATCATTGCCTTTTCCCTCATGCAGAGTTATTCTGGTCAAAATCCTTAGGTTGCTTTGGGGAAGGATGAATAAAGATTTTTTGACACTGTACCAGGGTCCTTCCTCAAGGGGACCTGGCCTTCCCTTCATTCAAAGTGTTCCATATCTGTAAATTGACTCAAATCTGGGAAGTGTTTGAAGAGCCATGAATCTCTGTGGTTATGATCTAGGGCAGACTTTTGTACATTTGCCCTGGAACTTTGCTGCTTATATAAGTCAAGTGAGAATTTGGTGAGTTTCCCATCTATTTGGCTTCTAGAATCACAATAATTAATTAGCCAACACCAGGGATCTACACAAGTCAAAACAGATTGTACATTTTTTCCCCTTTGGTGTTCATTATGGTAGTTACTACCACCCTGTCTTTGGCGATTGAGTGCTGCCCCTTGGCCCCTTCCACCCTGAGACCCAATCATTCCATCCCATTTAAGTCTTCCAATTGATTGACCACAGCTTCCACAGTCAGGTATGTCATTCAAAGAACAGCAAAGACAGAGCTCTTCAAGGATGCTGGTGCTCCTCTCACAAGTTTGTTTTTTATCATTTTGGTGAAGCACAGATCTTCTGGATCCCCCCAACTTGGAGGGGAAGGGTGTACAGGGCAGATCCACTCTAGCATTCTAATCTCTCTGAACCTCTGAATTCCCTCATCAGCAGAAAACCAAGAGATATCAGGCATCTCCAGCTCATTTGTAGTAAGGCATCTTTAGACCCATACTTCAGCTAAACATAAAAAAGTACCTTTTATAACACAGTGAGCCATTTCATTAAATCCACAATCTCTGCTTAATGGGCCCTTATCAATAAATCAGCCTAATCTGAATTCAGGTTCCTTCCACCATTATCCCAAGATCTTAAAATCCATTCCCACACATGTTCCCCAGACCTCTGCTTGTATAAATTAGAAAAATCAAGAAGTTCCTTATAGTGTACCTCCTCATGGGTCACACTCTGTTTCTTACCTCTGGTGGCCTGCTTACATTTGGATCTAGTTATAGGCCTGGAGGCAAAAGTGAGTGGAAAGTGTGGGTCTTGAGGAGTATCAACATTTCATGCTGAGCAACTGAATCATGGAATGTTTTTTACTCTTTCCATTAGGAAAGCATTACTAGTTCCCTCCAGGGAGGGTGGAGAAGCCAATGCTACAGAAGGTGGGGGTAGGGACGCCTGGATCATGGTTAAGGGTGGAGACTTGACAACTTCTAGCAAATAAACTCTTCAGAATATGAGAGTTCAATTTCCCCAGCTCCTTCATGCTTCTTCATTGCCATCCCAACTTGTGGGATCCCATTCTTTTCCAAGCAGCACTCTCACTTTAACCACAGACACCTTCTGAGGCTGAGAGTTGATCTTCTGTCTTAATTCAGCCAATTATGGGATGAGGGTTTGTGTTTGTTTTTCAGTAACCTGAGCCCTATGACTACAAGACAGGAGAGTCTCCCTCAGAACACACTTAGCAGCTTTCAGATTAGTTATGCATGACTGCATCTGTGAAACTGAATTTCTGAGCTCATCATTCTTGTTTGTTACTTTGTTCAGTGAGGACAGAAAAGCAACCAACCAAAATCAGCATATTTCTTAGTTTTCCAGAACTATTCAAAGGTATCATGTTTAGAGTCACTAAATGCCTTGATTTCTACAAGTGGCAAATTGGATGCAACCAGTTCATTTACATCACAAATCTCTTTGAACAGTTCACACCATGGGTTATCAGTGTTCTCCATAGTACTAGTAGGAGAGACTTAAGTAACATTATGTCTAACTAATTTAGACAGCTAATTCCAGAACCCACAACACCAATGAAGGAAATTCATCCTTGTAGTTCTGTTTCTCCAGAACCACTCAGGGGAATAATTTCTGTATTAGTCAGGGTTCTCTAGAGGGACAGAATCAACAGGAAGTATAAATATGAAAAGGGGATTTATCAGGTTGTCTTATGCAACCAGAAACTGCATAGTCCACAATGGTCATCTGCAGGCTGCAGAGCTGGAAGATCAAGTAGCTGTTCAGTCCAAGAGGTCCAAGCCCTAGAACAGAGGGATCAATGGTGCTACACTAATCCAAGACCGAAGGCTTCTGGAGATTCACTGGCAGAGTCTGTTTTGGAAGAGTGAAGAAGTGATATTTTGATATCCTCAGAAATTCCCAGCAGTAATCGAGAACCCATTCAAGAAGAATTGAGCTTGCCTCGGCTGCTGCTTCCTTGTTATTCCAACTTTTATTTCATCCAAGCCATCATCCTATTGGACAACACAGTCTGCATTTAGCAAGGGTGTCCATTTAAGTTGGCTATCCCACATGCCAATCATTCCTAGACACACCTTCACTGACAGGCCCATAAGCCTCTTAATCCTTGGCATCTATTAATGCAATCAAGTTGACAATTCAAATTAACCATTACAGCATCTACCATACTATTTGTCACAATATATAGAGATGATATGATCAGTTATTGCTCATAGTCAAAACAGTTAGTTTACAAGTTGTTTTCTAGTTTTAACTTGTGAACAGAGAAAAGAAGTTGTGTAGGATGTGACATTTATGTAGGGAGAGGAGAGGAAATAAAAGATGAGTGAAAGAGAGCAGTAAAGGTTGGCTGTTAGCAGAGGAAAATAGAGAATGAGAATCTAAGAAGAAAGTAAGAGAAAAAAGTGCATAAATAAAAATTTAAACATAAATATTAAGTATAAAAATGAAAATAAGTTTAAAATTGATATATTCTTTTTAAAAAAATATTTTTTAGTTGTTGATGAACCTTTATTTTTTATTTATTTGTATGTGGTGCTGAGGATCAAACCCAGTGCTTCACACATACTAGTCAAGCACTAGGCCACGGAGCCACAACCCCATCCATCAAAACTGATATATTCTAATCAAACACCTTAGTCATAAAAATATTGATGAACAAGAAATACATTGAAAATTCTAGGAATGGTAAACAAGCAAACAAAAATAAAAACAAAAAACAGAAATGAGTATGTTTAAATATCCATGAACCATTCAGTTTATAATTGAACAGTCAGTAGAAAAAAAAGAAAACAAAAACAAATAAAAACAAAATAAAACAAAAACAAAAACTGAAATAAAGCAGAGAAGCTTAATGAAAAGTTAGGAAACTGTTACCATTATAGTTCAAAATAGTCTTCTCAGTTGTGTGTGTGTGTGGGG
>NW_026000259.1:507794-529293 GCF_001458135.2 Marmota marmota marmota | reverse complement strand
ATATATATATATATATATATATATATATATATATATATATACTTTAATATAGAAAGAAAATGGGCAATGAATGTTAACTGTTGGAATGAGGTTACTTTAAGGATGGTATTTTCCACTTTATATTTCTCTAAACCCCCTGGATTACTTTACAGCCCCTTAAAATGCAATGCTACAGTTTCTTTTGTCAACTGCACAATGATTTTTTTTCTGCTCTGTTTTACCCTACAATAATATTTGCTTTAGTGTTAATCTCACTTTCTTGTTGTAGTATTTATCTATATGTTAGGATCAAAAAAAAAAAAAAAAACAATGCCTCTACAGACAAAAACTCCACATAAACATACTGAACAGTTTCTACCAAGGACCTCTGGACTGTCGCAACAACACTTCTTCACCTTGATCTCTCCTTGGGAAGACACCCAGACTAGAGCTTTATAATGCCCTTTCCCAGCTTGAAGTAGTCTGAGAGAGGGGGGGACTGAGGGAGATATAGAAGAAGGACTTAGGCAGCCAGGGCAAGAACTGAGTGGGGATGTCAGGAGTAGAGCCAGAAAAAAGGAGCATGGCATGTCTTCCAATGAAGTCAAATTTCTTCTTAGTGAAGGTGCTCGTGGGCACAGTGGGAGACCCAATCAGACAGATACTTCCATACACATGTTCCAAAATGGAGGATCCAATAGAAAAATTTAAAAAAGATATGTGCACACAGGGAACACTAATGAATGATAGTGAAGAGAACATGGACAGGGGAGGAGATGAGGAATGTCCAGAGATCATAAAGAGAATAAACCCAAACTCTCCCAGATCCAGGAGCACTTCTCTTTGTAAAAGTCTCTCTCTGTTTTCTTTTCCAATAATCCTACTACTTGCTTAATATCCCTGTGTTTTGTTCTTCACTTCTTTGCTGAATGAAGACAATGAACCCAACACTCCCAGACAGTAGCAGTATTGCTTTGTTTTCTCATGTAATCTGTGTAACTTTGCTGAAATTTGGTATTCTGGAATGTGTATATCTTTTCCACTGTTATATGAGTGTCTTTTCATTGAGTTGCTTTCTCATTTTTAATGCACCCCAACTACATTATCTCACAATCAAAGCACTCACTTACCATGATTAAAATGGTATTTTACAACTCCAACACTAGTTTTCAAGGGGAAAAGGCCACCAGGAACCACATCTGCTTTATAGAAAAACCAATACAAACACACAAAAATTTTATTGAGAGTGTTGCCTACAACTCCATTGAACTAATAGAATAAAACATTAGTTATGATATACAATATAATAGAAAGACTTACATAATAATAAAGAATATGTTTAACTTTATGAAAAATTAAAAAGGAAAGAAAAGAAGAAAAGAAATAAACTTGAAAACAGGTTACACTACGTAGAAGAGAGAGAGACAAAACCAAGAAGAAAGTGAAAGGAAAAAGAGAAGAAATGAGGCTATGCATGGCAATTGAATAGACCAGTTTCATGTAAGGGTGGGGAGTTGTCTGTTTATCACCCTGCCCCTGACATGTCTAGATCTGTGCTCTGCTTCAAAAACCTTCAAGGAGCTCTGGCTACAAAACCTGCCTACACAATTCTCTCACACATGCTCTGATGCAAATCTGTGAAGTTCTGAAATTCCATGGCAGGCCTAGACATTAAGTGGACCCTCTGGTGAAATTCAGGTTGTATAACACTTTCCCCAGCCAGTTGCCTAGATCCCTGAATGGTACAGGTGGCACCTTTATGTGTTTTCATGGATTTTTCAGTTCACAGAGAGAAGTACCATGCACCTTGGATTATTTACAAAGTCCTCACATTGACCTTTCCTGTGGAAAATCTGGACAACTTTATAAGCTCCATGTCAGGTCTGAGCATTTGTGGTACCCTGATATCACAGAAACGACTGTGCCTTAGTGTCCCTTACCTGCAGTTTGACCCATCTCCAATAAGATTGATAATTTTGTGTGTACCAAGAAAATTCTCTGTTCATATGTACAGTAACCACCTTCCAAAGTGTTGGACTGGGTCTTTCTCAGCTTCTCTTGCCACCTTGGTTATCAGTGGCCTTCATTTTCAGTGATAATATAGTATATTATTCTGGTGGCTTGCTTCAAAGTCATTCCTCTGTGGAAATATTTTCTGTGATCTCCTGGGAAAATGAATATACAGGAATTTATCTGTACCAAAGTTTCAAGCTTAGACATGACTCCAACAAGATGGCAAGATGGATTCCCATGACAGCTCTCCATATAGAAGTTCATGGAAGAGGAGCACTTATCACACACCAGAACACTATGTAGTTCCCTTATCAGGTAAGTTTGAAATGACTTCTGCAATTCATTCTATAACAATCTTGTAAAATACATTTAGAGAGATGTATTTGTGTCACCCCAAATGCCTCACCCTCCTGGTGTCATGGGAGAGGGTTCAGCTCTGATGAGCTCTTTCTCGCTCTCTTCTCCAGAAACCAAAATCCCTAAGTCTCCAAGTCTCTGACTGGGCAGTGTTATTGAAGGTCAGTGTGTTCCCTTATCCATCCACTGTTTCAGTTAGCTTTTTCACCATTGTTGCTAAAAGAACTGACAAGAACAATTTTAAGGAGTAAAAATTCATTTGGGTGCTCATGGTTGCAGAAGGGTCAATCCAAAGACAACCAGCTGCACTCCTTGGGGGCTGAAATGATACACAGCATAGTGGCAGAACAGTGGGGTGGAGGATAGTGACTCACATGATGATCCATATGCATAGAGATTCCACTCTCCATACACAAATTATTTTTAAAAGATTTATTTTTCAGTTGTACGAGGACACAATTCCTTTATTTTATTTTTATGAGGTGCTGAGGAATGAGCCCAGTGTCTCACACATGCTAGGCAAGCACTCTACCTATGAGCCACAATGCCAGCTCTCCAGATACAAATTATGTACCACTAAGACCCAAGACTATGCTGCCTTCAAGAGACTTATCTCATAGGAAAAGGTATTCACAGACTGAAGGTGAAAAGTTAGGAAAAATCATAACGCTCACATGGACTGCAGAAACAAGCAGGGGTTTTCATCCTCATGTCAAATAAAGTATACTTCTAGATAAAGTTAATCAAAAAAGATAAAGAAGGACGCTTCATAATGCTCAAAGGAACCATACATCAACAAGACATAATAATTATAAATATATATGGCCCAGACAGCAGAGCATCTACATTGATCAAACAAACTCTTTTCAAGTTCAAGAGTCAAATAGACCACAACACAGTCATTCTGGGTGACGTTCACACCTTTCTTTCACCACTGGATAGATCTTCCAAACAAAATCTGAACAAAGAAATTATAGAACTAAATAATACAACCCAATAACTTAGAATTAACTGACATATATAGAATATTTCATCCTTCAATTCGTGAGTACACTTTCTTCTCACGAATTCAAAATGCTACTCCAACACCTGGAGACTAAATAATATACTACTGAATGAACAATGGGTTGCAAAAGACATCAAGGATGAGGTTAAAAATTTCTTAGAGGCTTATTGGTAGATTGTTCAACTAGCATGCATGAGGCACTGGGTTTGATCTTCAGCACTACATAAAAATAAAATAAAGATATTGTGTCCATATAAAACTAAAAATAAATATTTTAAAAATTAGGGGTAGATGAGAACACTGATACAGCACCCCTTCACATATCACTATGAAAGTGGTACTAAAAGCAAAGTTCATTACATGGAGTTAATTTCTTAAAAGAAGAAAAAGTCAACAGATAAATGACCTAATATTATATCTCAAAGCCCTGAGAAAGAAGAACAAGTCAACACCAAAAGCAGTAGAAGACAGGAAACAATGAAAATCAGAGCTGTAATCAATAAAATTAAAACAAAAGAAACAAGTGAAAAAATTCACAAAACAAGAAGCTAGTTTTGTGAAAAAAAAATAAATAAAATTGACAAACACTTAGCCATGCTAAGGAAGAGAAGGAGAGAGAAAACTCAAATTACTAACACACATGATGAAAAAGGAAATATCATGACCAACACTACAGAAATACAGAAGATAATTAGAAATTATTTTGAAAACTTGTAGTCCAATAAAGTAAAAATAGAGAAAAAATCGACAAATTTCTAGAGGCATATGATTTGCCCAAATTGAATCAGGATGATATACACAATACAAACAGGTCAATTTCAAGCAATTAAATAGAAGACACCATCAGAAGCCTGCCAACTTAGAAAATCCCAGGACCAGATGGATACACAGCTGAGTTCTACAATACTTTTAAAGAAGAACTAATACCAATACTCCTAAAGTTATTCCATTAATTAGAAAAAAAAAATGGAACACTTCCAAACTCATTCTGAGGCCAATTTCACTCTGATTCCAAAACCAGCCAGAGACACATCAAAGAAAGAAAACTTCAGACCAATATCTCTAATGAACATAGATGGAAAAATTCTCAATAAAATTCTGGCAAATTGAGTACAAATAAATATATGAAAGAGACAGCACCCCACGATCAAGTGGGGTTCATCCCAAGATTGCAAGGTTGGCTCAATATAAGGAAATCAATAAATGTAATTCATCACATCAATAGACATAAGATAAGAATCATATGATCACCTCAATAGATGCAGAAAAAGCATTCAACAAAATACAGCACCCCTTCACATTCAAAACCCTAGAAAAACTAGAGATAACAGGAACATAACTCAATATTCTAAAAGCTATCTATGCTAAGCTCCAGGCCAACATACTTCTAAATGGAGAAAAATGAAAAACATTACTTCTAAAAACTGGAACAAGACAGTGATGCCCTCTTTCACCAGTGCTATTTAACATAGTTCCTTTTATATATATATATTTATTCTTTAGAATAATACCCTTATTTTATTTGCTTATTTTTATGTGGTGCTTAGGATCAAACCCAGGGCCTCACATGTGCTAGGCAGGCAATATATTGCTGTGCCACAACCCCAGCCCTAATATAGTTCTTGAATCACTGACCAGAGCAATTAGACAGATGAAAGAAATTAAAGGCATACGGATAGGAAAAGAAGAACTCAAATTATCACTATTTGTTGACAATATGATTCTATACCTAGAAGACTTAAAAAGCCCACCAGAAAACTTCCAGAACTAGTAAATGAATTCAGAAAAGTAGCAGGATACAAAAATAACACCCATAAATCAAAAGCATTTCTGTACATCAGTGACATATTCTGAAAGGGAAATGAGGTAAACTACCCCATATACAATAGCCCCAAAAAAATATTTGGGAACCAACTTAATCATTGTAGACCTCTACAATGAAAACTACAGAACACTAAAGAAGAAAACTAAAGAAGGCCTTAGAAGATGGGAAGATCTACCTTATTCTTGGATAGGCAGAATTAATATTGTCAAAATGGCCATACTTCCAAAAACACTATACAGACTTGATGCAATTCCAATCAAATTCCCAATTATATTCCTCATAGAAATAGAAAAAGCAGTCATGAAATTCATCTGGAAAAAAATAAGAGACCCAGAATTGCTAAAGCAATCCTTAGCAAGAAGAGTGAAACAGGTGACATCATTATACCTGATCTTAAATTATACTACAGAGCAATAGTAGCAAAAATAGCATAGTATTGGCACCAAAATAGACTTGAACACCAATGGTATAGAATAGAGGACACAGAGAAAAACCCACATAACTACAATTATCTTATATTATACAAAGGCTGAAACATAAATTAGGGAAAAGATAGCCTCTTCAACAAATGGTGCTGGGAAAACTGGAAATACATATGCAACAAAATGAAATTAAACTCCTATCCCTCACAACACCCAAAACTCAACTCAAAGTGCATCTAGGACCTAGGAGTTAGACCAGAGACCCTATGCCTAGTAAAAGAAAAATTAAGTCCAAATCTCCATTATGGTGGATTAGGCCCCAACTTCCTTAATAACACTCCTATAGTGCAAGAATTGAAATCAACAATAAATAAACGGGATGGATTCAAACTAAAAAGCTTTGTTTTAGCAAAAGAAAAAAATTCATATTTTGGGAGTGAATTTTTACCAGATGCACATCTGATAGAGCACTAATCTCTAGGATATAAAAATAACTCAAATATCCTAACAACCCCCCCCCAATATTCCAATCAATAAATGGGCCAATGAACTGGACACTTCCCAGAAGATAATATACAATCAATACAGAAAGCAGTATGTAGAGTCCTTGGAAAACTGGGAATGGAACCATAATTTCACCCAGCTATCCCTCTCCTCAGTCTATATCCAAAGGACTTCAAAATAGCATACTACAGGAATGCGGCCACACCAATGATTATAGCAGCACAATTGACAATAGCTAAACTGTGAAACTAACCAAGATTTCAGCATTAAAAGAGAATAAAATCATTGCATTTGCAGGTAAATAGATGGAGTTGGAGAAGATATTGCTAGGTGAAGTTAGCCAATCCTAAAGAACTAAATGCCAAATATTTTCTCTGATTTAAGAATGCTGATTCATAATGGGGTTGTGAAGGCATGGGAGGATTAGATGAAATCTAGATAGGGCAAAGGGGATGGAGGGAAAGGGAGGGGGAATTGGGGTAGGAAAAACAGTGGAATGATATGGGCATCCTTACTCTAAGTACAAATATGGTGTTACATGAATGGTGTGATTCTACTTTGTGTACAATCAGAGATATGAAAAAATTGTGCTCTATATGTGTAATATGAATTGTCATGCATTCTGCTGCCATATATAACAAATTAAAATGATAAAAAGTACTGCAGAATCAGAAACATATTTGACTTGAATGAGGAGGAGACAAAGGTACAATGTTCTATTTTGTAAATTGACATTCAAGTTTCTAAAACAGAGGGTTTCCCTGTTAACTTTATAAAAGTCCCTCATCAGACCTCTTCCTTGGTTTTGTTTAAAGGCTCAATGGAGAATGGTTATCTTTATAATTGGGTAATTATCTATATTTTAAACTTGGGATCCAGACTGTTAGTAAAGGTGTGGTATGCATCTACTGAATAAATATCTGCCTGATTAAGATGAAAAAAAAAAGAAGAGAAGAGAGATAGAAACCAACTTAGAGGATGAAAGAAATTTTTGCTCATAGATTCAGAGCTTTAAGTCAGTGATCACCTGACTCTGTTGTCTCTGGGCCTGAGCACAGACAGAAATACATGGCAATGAGTTTGGAGTGGAGGAATCCTGCTTACCTGATGATACCCAGGAATAAGAGACACAGAGGGATAGGAGCACAGGAAGGTTCCAGGTCCCCAATGTGCAATTCAAGGGGATGCTTCAGTCACCTATATCCTCCAACTAGGCCTCCCAACATCCAAAGTTCCCACAGCTCTCAATTGTAAGGTAAAGCAAAGGAGACAGAAGCAAGGTGCAGAGACAAAATCAAAAACTGTTTGCCTAAACTGCTAGCTTTATTTAAAATCTTTAGAATGTGGGTCAATGTGGGCAAGATATATAAGTATCTGACATTGGCAGTACATATAAGAAACTGAAACAATATAAATTGAAGTAGTAGAAGAAGGCATGATCAGGGGTAGGGATGAGAGAAGGGAAAGAGGAAGTCCTCGGAACTGAAATGGAGAAAAGTATATTCCATGCATGTATGAATATGTCAAAATGAAATCCACTAGCATGTTTAATTACAAAATACTAACAAAAATATTTTAAAGACTGATTTAAAAATACATAACAGAATTAAATGCATTTTTTTCTCAAAAGAAGTGATAATAGTTGACAAGTACATTGGAAACAAACTCAAATCACTAATTGAGGGGGCTGGGGTTATGGCTCAGTGGCAGAGCGCTTGCCTAGCATATGAGAGGCACTGGGTTCGATTCTCAGCACCACATCTAATTAAACAAAATAAAAGTCCATTGACAACTAAAAAATATTTTTAAAAATCATTAATAATTGAGCTGGGGATGTGGCTCAAGTGGTAGCACGCTCACCTAGCATGCGTGAGGCACTGGGTTTGATTCTTAGCACCACATTAAAAAAAAAAAGATATTGTGTCCACCTAAAAATAAAGAAATATTTTTAAAAAATCATTAATCATCAGCAAATGCAATTAAAACAATAATGAGATATCATCTTACTCCTGTTAGAATTGCTTTGAGAAGGTTTAAAACAGGAATCCCTTACAGACTGTTGATGGGCATAAAAATCACCATGGCCATTACTTTAACCTGTACAGAGAATTCTAAAAAACATAAAAATAGCAGTACCTCAGGATCCATAAACCCTACTACTAATTCTGTAGCCAAAATAAATGGAACCCTTATGTGAGGGGACATGCATTCCCATGTCTGAATATAAGAGCCATATAGTGGAGTCAAACCTAGTGAACCTTAGATGATATTTAACATTATTGTTTGGATCTGGAATGCCTCCCAAAAACTCATGTGTTAAAGGTTTGTTCTCAGCTGATGATTCTGTAAAGAGGAGTTGAAAAACTTAGGAGGTAGGTTCTCATTGGTTGAAGTTATGTACTCAGAGGTATATCTTGTGCTGGCTCCTTCTTCTGTGTCTCTCTATGCTTCCAAGTTTCCAAGCCTCCATGAGGAGGGAGAGCAGATCTGCTCAGCCACATGCTCCCTGCCTCTCCACAGGCCCATGGTAATGGGGATAAGCAAACATGAACTGAAACCTTTGAGACCATCAGCTTAAATAAGACTTTTTGTCACAGAGATGAAGATATGATTTACATCAGGAGTGGGATCACTGCTGTGACTGTACCTTATGATGTGTTTCACAAGTCTTTGGTATAGCCTCATTGGATGAGTCCAGAAATTTGGAGATCTAGGTGAGAGAAACATTAGAGTGTTGTAAGCATAGATTTCATGGGAAATTCTGATGAGAGTTCAGAAGACCATAACACTGGTAGGAATGCAGACAGTAAAGTTTATGCTCATGAAGTTTCAGATGGAAATGAGGACTCTATTAGAAATTGGACTAGATGGCATTCACATTGTATTTGGGAACCGGCTTGTCTATATTTTATTCATGGCCTTGGAGCGTGGCTGAGTTTATTTACGGGTGGTGGTGTTTATCTAGTTTATCTGAGGAATTTTTACAGCAGCAACAGATTTCCAGATCTGGCATGGGCCTTGAAGTTGGTTTTAGCCATATCTACAGTGAGAATTGGGAGAAAAATTGGAGTGGATATTTCAACAACTTACAGTTCAGCCAGAAATGTTGGGACCAAGAAGAGTGTGGTTGCTGAAGAGTCTGGTACCATAAAAAAGAAGTCAATTACTTTACACCAGAAAAAAAGAAAAAAAAATGCATTGAAGGGATCTCAATAATTGTCCAGACCCTACCTGTTGAATCTCAAAATGGTTGTAAAATGTAACTACTTTGAAATACTTTGCTTTAGGAAGACAACATCTAGTATGGTTGTATAGCTTAACTAATGTGAATTCAGTTGCTATAAACATTGATGTGGCTGCACAATGGGATTTTATGCAGACACACATATGTGTCCGTACACACACACACACACACACACACACACACAAAAGAATGAGTTTGTGACTTTTGCTGGTAAATGGATGGATTATAACAAGATCCAGAACCTCAAGGCACCCTGCTTACACAAGACTGCCTAGGGAACTGGATACCCAGCATTCTCTTTCCCATGCTCACCCATTTAAGCCATCAAAATATGCTGCAGCTATGGTCCAGTAGAAGAGATCAGCTGCTGCCCAAACCAGCTACAGAACTTGGCTGGTTGGGTAAGCAAGAAGAACACAAGAGTTGTGATATCATGGAGAGCTCCACCAAGATTTCAAAGGATAAGTTAGGCAGTATGTGATAGAGTTGGATTTCCTGAGGACAGCCCCTAAGGCGACTGTGTATGAAGCTGTGAGAAAGAATCCAAAGCTGTAGTCTAGATCCCTCAGGTAGTTAAATGTGGAAGAAACCTGAAATGTCTGTCAAGGGAAGATGCAGGCAGCACGAACAGACAGTCCATGAGACAGGTCACATGGGCTACAGCCAGCAAGGCCAAAGCATGGGGCTTCTCATGTCCATTGGAGCTTACATCATTCCAACATGCACACCAAGTAGAAGAAATGAAGCTACAGGATTTAATGTTTACTATGGCAGACTTCAGGCTTGCTTTAGTCCCATCCTCTGGCAACCTATTTCTCCCTTTTAGAATAGTAATGTTTACCTTGTGTCATTGTGAGTGAGAAGGATGTAATTTGTTTGTTTCTTTGTTTGTTTTTACAGATACTCTCAGATAAATTTTGCCTTCATCCTCAGAGGAGACTTTGCTTTGGAATTCTGAGCAATATTGGATCTCTTAAAACTATGGGAACTCTTGGAAATGGACTGAAAGTATTTCATGCTGTGAGGTGTGATAAGATTTTGGAGTCCAGTGGTGTAATTTTAAAGTTTAAGCCAGGAATCCACCCCCCAAAATGCTAAAGTTCTGAAGATTTTGTCCTAAAATCATGGTGCCATTTGGAGGTAATGAAAGCTTCAGGATTTGGGATATAGTTGGAGGAAGAGGACCATGAGGGGCATGTCCAAGAAGGGTTTACCTTTCCCTAGGCCCCACAATCTTTCTCTCACTCTGCACTGTTGTTTCAAATTTGATCCACCACAAACCATCTGCCATTCTGGTCTGCCTTACCATAGACCAGAGTGATGGGGCCAACTTAAACTCTGGAACAAAGAGCCAACATTAAAAGTTTCCTACTGTAAGGTGATTTTCTTAGGTATTTCTTTTCAGAGCAACAAAATATGGATATAGAAACATAACGTGGGAAAATAGTTTTATCAGGTGGTGCTGGTATTGGTGAAAAGTGTTTCTTATTCAAGAACCTAAAAATCTGTTACTACTGAGTATCCTGACCACTCAATTCCATCAATCACTGATGCATTCCCATTGGTGTACAGGGTAAGATCAGGCTTATCTATACCATGATCAGATAAATAACATCTGGCAGCATAAATTTCCAATAAAATATTCTCACAAGAGTGGAGAGGTTTTTTTTTTTTTTTTTCCTTTCCTCGGATAAGAAAGAAGTTGGATTGAGAATCTGATAATTCTTTAAGGAAATTTCAGTTCCTTCCAACAAAAGGTCCTGATGTTTGTGTATATGGCTATCTATTAACCAAAGACTACTTATAGAAATTAGGATTTTTGCTATGTTGTGGGAGGTAAGTACAGTCAGAAACCCTCCCAGAGTAAGTTTGTGTGCCTCAGGGACGGAGTCCCTGTGCAATCACAGCTCTAATACATTCGAGGCCAGCCCTTGGTGACTTTGTCCAAATCTTTACATAGGTAACCTACAGACTGAGGAGTGCCCCCCAACAATTGAGTAACTATTTTCAGCACCACTCCCTTATTTTCTGTTGCAAATAATTGAAAGATTTCCTGAGTAGGTAGACTCAAAGCAGGTGCCTGGTGAGTTATATTTGTAATGTATTGAAGGTCTTTTCTTGCCTCTGGAATCTAGTTAATAATTGGCCTGTGAAAGTCCCCATGTTTCCTAAAAGCATTCATAATAGGGTTATACACTTTCAGCATATCCAGGGATCCAAATGCTACAGTAGCCAGTTCCCTGAAAAGTGCTGAGTTTGACTGTCTGACGAAAGGGACATGCGTGTATGGGTGGAATATTTTCTGGGCCACAATTTTGAGTTTCGCATTCCACTATTATTCCCAAGTGGGTAACCTGGGGTAGGCACATTTGAGCCTTCTTTTAGGATACTTTATATCCCTCGTTAGCCAGGAAATTGGGAAGAGAGCCAGTCCCTTCAAGGATAAAATTTTTGAAGTTCTACATAAGAGAAGGCCACTACATATTGAAATAATACAGTTTTACTTGTTTAAACACTGTTTAACAACCCATGAGGTCCTGTACCAATATTCCCAACAGATGAGGGCTCTCAATGAATCCCTTGGGGAAGGACTGTCCAAGCTACCTGTCTACCCTTAGAGATATAAATCTCATAGGTAAATAGTGGCTGGTTCCTTGGATGCAGAAGAATACAGAAAAAAAATGCATTCGTTAAGTTCAGGACATTATGATAAGCAGCTGCCTCAGGGATCTGCGTTGGGGGAGCATATGGATTTGGAACCACAGAGTTTAGAGGAACCATTGCATTAATGATTATATGAAGATGCTAAACTAACCTCAATTTATGGAGGCCCTATGGGATCCCAAATATAGGAGAATTATAAGGGCTAAAGCATTCTACCAAAAGTTCAATCATTTTAAACTCCCTTTCTAGCTTTAGACCTTCAGGGACACTATTGTTGGTAAGAAAATTTGGAAGAATTCTTGAGATGGATTTCAACAGGGGTTGCAGTTGTGCTCTTCCCACTGTATTGTTATTTGACCAAACCGTGGGGTCCACCTCTGTGTTTTTAAAGTTAGGTGGCTCTATTCCACAGTTGGCAACAACAACTTGACCCTTAATTGAGATAATAGGTCACTTCCTAGGAGAGGGGTTGGGGCCTGTGGCAAACTGAGAAGAGCAACAAAGGGGAAAATCCTTCCATTAACAAGCAAGAGGTCCAGTAAAACACTGCTCAAGAAACCAGCCCAAGATGCCCAGAATGGTCACTTGTGAAACGGAAAGTCTGAGCTCGGTCTGGGATGTTGTATAAAATCCTGAATATTTTGTGATGATTACTAGATGTAAATTTAAATTCAGGTATCTGAGTAGCTAAGCTTTTGTCCAAGGTGATTTCATTATTGTGGAACAACTCTGCCAATATTCGGGTTGCCTGCATTAACTTTCATGTTCCCCGATAATTCTGCTAGTATACTCATAACGTTGAGCAACCACTTCCTGTTTTCTCTCACTTTCTGCTCAACTGCAGACACCTTTGGGAGAAGGGGTCATCTTCTTCAGCATGATGCAACCATCCCCACCAGTGACTTTCATAGATCCTGGCACAAGGAAGTGGTCAGATATTTGTTGAATGAGTAATCTCACAGTTTGTACTCAAATGGCTTGAGGATATTTACCCACAATTAATGATTCAGTACTCATTCTCCAAAATGCAATGTGGTGTGAAACTGCCTCAACATCTAAACAACAAACATATTTTGATTTTTCTACTGATATTCCAAAGTCATTCACCTGAAAAATAAAATTTTATAGTTTTGTTGTTGTTGTTGTTTTCAAACTTACTAACAGCCTTCCCCTACCCCATGTCAAACCTGGGCCCTGCCTGCTGCCCACCAGCACCACCACATGTCCAAATGAAAGCCAGGAACGGTGTGCCATTTCCCAGTTGGAACGTCTCTATTACCCCGGAAGGTGCTCTGACCTTCACCCGCTCAGCCTCTCAAGGGTACTAAAAAAGCCAGCTGGATGAAGCCCCACCAGGGAGCAGAGATGGAAACTCTGGACTAGATGTTTTTCTTCAGGTCTGCATGTTAGGCACAATAAAAGTTATGACTGCTGCTGTGACCACTTTTGATACTGAAATGGTATGAGATAAAATCACTTAAAAGGAAAAATAAAAAGTCAGTATTATCTGTTTCCCGAGGGCCCATTTTTGACATGTACTGTTGTTTTGTTCACTTGCCTTCTTTTCTTTTTCTAATAGTGGTCTGAAAGTAGTAAGTATGGGTACTTGGGACTGCCTTTAATCACAGAGCTGTTTTGTTTCACACTTAGTGCTCAAATTGTGGGGCAAGGGAGGAGCAGGAAAATGATGATGATAAGTGATCAAGTGATTTCTTTTCCCTGAACTGTGCTAATATTTTAAAATATCCAGAGGAATTCAATAGCTATGCCAAATTAATTTAAAATTCATGATTTAATAATGGTAAACCTGTTCTTTCAGGGTTTTTTCATATTTATTTTTAGTTGTAGTTAGATACAATACCACTCATTACTTTATTTTTATGTGGTGCTAAGGATCAAACCCAAGGCCTCGCCCTTGCTAGGCTAACTTTCTACCACTGAGCCACAACCCCAGCCCCTGTCAGTTTTGTTTTGTTTTTGCTAAAATTGTTTCTGCAAGAGAAGCAAAAGGAAATTACAAACTACAGTCTTCTCCATACAATTATGTAATAATGAGGTGGCCCGCTTTAAGAAAAATCAGACAACATTGATAACAGTTGAAAGCAAGATGAAATGATTTATTGAGAAATTGACCACTTGTCAGATAGTCTTCAATATTTTATAATTATTTTCATGCTGTTCAATTTAAAATGAAAGCCATTTTCTAAAGAGTTCAACTAATTCAACAGGGAATTCAGAATACTAACTGTGGTCCTACTGAAAATAATCTCAAAATCCCAGGCAAGCAGATCATATGGATCAAGCTTCTACACTATGGCAAAATGGAGCCCAGGCCTGCTTTATTTATATCAGGAAACATCAAAGGCTTTGCATAGACTGTTCTTCATCAAAATAGGTTAAAGGTGGGCTGTTCAGTTCCCAACGGGTTACGCCCATCTCTGGAGCTACTATGAGATATCTTCCTAGTAGAGCAGAGATAAAGATCATGTGCATCAGGCAATCTATTGCTGGGGAAGAGCCCTGGATAGTTTGCAATGCCCCCTGGCTATGGTGCAGAGAGAAGATCCTCATGTAATTCACAGGTGGCTTCCTGCAGGAAACAAGCAGAGCACTAGATAAAATCATCTAATCACCAAAGAAGAGAGCAGGTGAGGAAGAGAGAAACAAAAGATTTGAGAACAACCAGAAACACAATTAACAAAATGGGAGTAGTAAGTGGGACCTATCAATAATTACTGTGAATGTCAATTGATTAAATATTCTAATCAAAACATATGGTGAGGTTAAGTAGATTAAAAAAAAAAAAAGACCAAAGTATATCCTGACCATAAGAGAATCACTTCACCTTTAAGATATATGTAGACTGAAAGTAAAAGGATAGAAAAAAATATCTGTGCTAATGAAACCAAAACATAGCAGAAGTAACGATATTTAGATATAAAATAGGTTTTAGGTGAAGAACACGGTTTGTGCCCTTTGTTATGTTTGGCCAATAGAAATATAATGCAAGCCACATATATATTTTTAAGTATTCTGGCAGCTACACTAGAAATATAAAAAGAAACAAGTAAAATTAACTTTAGTAATCTATTTTATTTAATCCAATATTGCCCACATAGGAATGTGCCCACATATTCATATGGAAATTATTAAGACACTTTTAATTATATTTTTACACTAAATTGTTGGAATCTAGTATGCATTTATATCTATAACTCATTTCAATTCAGAGCAGTGACCTTTCTAATGCTCAATAGCTACCTAATACTGGTGATATCTCTGTTGCATGTGCAGATTTAGAGTTTTCATAAAACAATAGCAAATTTAATCACTACTACCACCACTTTAGATCTTTTTGTTTTTATAATTTTGTTAAATAATTAAGACAAAAAGAGCGAAATTTAGACAGCCACAATAGGTGTGTTTTGCTCTGTGTTATATGTATAATTATAATTACATTAGTATATATGGAGAACTCACCTTGGCTTCTCTTTCTGGATTAAGGAAAAAAATGTGAAAAGTATTAGGTGTCCACATTTACGATAGAAATAAGACCACTTATATTTTCAATTTTGAAACACTGGCTTATGAAAAAAATCAAAATGTTAGTTTCTCCCAAGTGACATGGAATGGGGCTGTATAAGATTTGAAATGGTCACTACATTCATTACTTAATAAAGAACTTTAAATTTATTTTCTACCCCAAAACATCTTGAGGTGCTGGAAATGGTTAGAAGGGAGTAAAATACAATAGAGTTTGGTGGTTTTATATGAAATTAATTTCAGTTCAGGCTCACTCTCTAATCCCTCTAGACAAAGAAAATTTGATTCTGCAGAGGGCTCTAACAATGATCTTGGTAGACTGTTTACAGTCTGATGCCCCAGGTACCTTAGGAAGCCAGGTAGACCTGTTGGGATGTGGGAACTAACAAACCTTGCTACTTCTGGAGGAAGTGATCATTTCCAAAGTGCATTGTTCTGGTATTAGATCCCTTGTTTTCTAAAGCAGGGGACCACCTTCTTGCTAGACCTGAAAAATCACACTATTTACAAAACTGCTTATTTATACAGTTTAGAAACATCGATAGTTCCTCAACCTCCTGATTTTGTGGCCAGTCTTTGGATGTGCTGATTTGTCACATCTTTTGAAACTCGGTTGTTCATTGATATTGATTTTACCCAGTAATTCCCAATCATGTCATAGTTAAGCAAAACAATAGCAGTAATCACCTCCGCATATAGATCTTCCTCTTGGGAATCTCAAAATGCTTTCCAGATTGGTGGGGGTGTGTTTTCAAAACCTCCCTGTGAAGAAAGAAGGGGAGGGGATCCATTTCCAACCAAGGTGGGAGGGTGAAGCGGGCAGGATGAAGTCATCGGGTGCCCTCGAACTTCCATTCTGACTGTGTTTTCCCACAAGCTGAAGCAGCCCTGTTTGCCAGGGGCTGCTCTTGGGATGGCAGAGAGCAGCACATTGTCATCACAGCTGGCTGTGATGGATTCCAGGGTTTAGAAATTGTTCTTGACATGGTGGGAAGCATTTTTAATGTCTTGTCACCAGAAATGCTTCATTTCCTGGCAAACAGTACTGCCCCACCCCCAGCTCCTGCTATCTAATTTTATGGTTTGTTTTTTTCCTATGACACTTGCTATGGTTTGGAGGACGAGTGTCCCCCAGAGGCCGATGTTTCAAAGGCTTGGTCCCTAGCTACTGGGGGGTGGTGCTATTGAGAGGTGGCGGAACCCCCAGGAGGAGGGGCCTAGTGAGAGAGGAGGAGACCAGGTCCTGGCCCTTGAAGGGGTTTATGGGACCCTGACCTCTTCTTTGCTTCCTGGCCTCGATGTGAGCAGTTTGCTGGGCTATATGCTGCCTGCAGTTGCCATCTGGCACCCCCACCAGAAGCCCAAAAGCAATGAGACAACCTGATTGTGGCCTAGAACCTGGGACCTGCAAACCTATGAGACAAAATAGATCTTTTCTCTTTAAAAATGAATTATCTCAGGTGTTTCATTATAGCGACAGACCTCAGACTAACCCAACACTTACCAGCACATAGCACGCTATGTATCTGTGAATCTTCTGTCTGTAAACAATAGCATGTTTCCTACATGAACCACAGCTTGTTTTATTCACAGGTGTGTTTTTAGTTCCAAGAGCTTAATCGGAGCTCAGTTGACATTTATTGAAGGAAAGAATAAATTTACATACCAGAAGCATACCTTCTTTCAAATAGGTAAGTGGAGTTGGAGAAATCTAGATGAAAGTTGCAGTGCCATAGGTTACTAACTGCAAGAGCTTACGTTAGTTGCTCAACCTCTCAGGTTTTCAGGTCTCTTGAAAGTGAACTAGACCAATAATGTGCACCTTATAGGCTGAGGATTAGATGATATCAAATGTTCAGTCAAGCATAGGACCTGACTTACACTAAGCAATCAAAAAAAGGTATTTGAGGGCCTAGGATATAGCTCAGTGGTAGACAGTTGCCTAGCATGTGCAAGGCCCGGGGTTCCATCCTCGGCATCTCTCTCTCTCTCTCTCTCACACACACACACACACACACACAAATTACTTGAAAATATGCTTTACTACTCCAGTGCTTCCTTACCTGGATAGTTGTAAGTTGCTTTTTAACCATAGAGGGTTAGCTCCAGGCTGTCACTGAGACCTGGGCATGGGCATGGGTAAGAGCTTTGAGGGGCACTGGGCACATGCTTAGCAAGCTTGCCGCAAATCTAAACACAGCCTTAGAGAATACCTTGCTGAGCACATAAGGGTCACAGGCCTGCTTCTGATCATAGCTCAAAGGGGACAGTTTCTGAGAAAGGAGGGCATTTCAAGATACCCCACAACATGTGACCTTCAGCAAACATAAGGGAAGAACATGGGTGCAGCCCCCTCGAGCTGGGAGTTGTCTAATTGGCAGTGCCCAATGATGCTTTTTGCTTATTTGGATGGAGTGGGAAGTTGGAGGGGGTGGTTGCATTCCTAGACCACTGATTACCAGCTCTTTCCCACCCTGAGTGTTGAAGTAGCAGATTTGGAGTGGAAACAGCTGACTAACCCAGCCCAGCCCAGCCCTGGACTTCTGAAAAAGAGATGCCAGATGATTCTCACTTCTCCTCTCACTTATTCCGGAGGAAGCATACTTCTGACAGCCAGTGAACGCTCAGTGTAGAATCTTATCAGCTTCTTGGAGTACAGAATATTCTAGCAATTGCTTTAAGCAAATGGCATTTTAAAAATGCAATATTAAAGGAATGCACATTCCACACACCTTGAGGAGCAAGGATCTTAGAATGCTTTAGGAGAGTTAATGATATAATGCTGTGAAATAGACAAAGATATGGACACTTAAGTTGTTTGCTCTTTTAGACGTGTGAGACGTTGCTGTCCTTACTAATACTCTGGCTATATTTTTCAGATTGAAGAAAGGGGGTAAAAAGATTTCAGAGGCAAGGCACGCAAACAAAGATTTCTATTCAAACATGTGTGCAGCATGCACACACCTGCTCACACGAACATACACATGTGTGCACAAATAACTGGCTTTGCAAGGATCTTATGACCTGACTTCTCCTCTCTGGACTCCTGGATGAGGTGGGGGGTCTTATGGAAGTCCTGACCCCACAGACTGCTTCCCCAGCTCTGACCTTTGCTGACACTTCCCTCTGGAATTCTAGGAATGTCCTCCCTCCCCTTCTCTGTTCTCCCACCTGGCCAAATTCTGCTCAATCTGGGCTCCAATCCTAGTGCCCAGGGAACCCCAAAGCATATCACAGTGACCTAGCTTCTACTTTCTCCAAACTTCTGGAATGAGTTGATGCTACCCAGCTTTTATAATTAGTGGTTTGTTGTCGTAACTGAAGGGTGGGGTAAACCAATGCCCCTCACTCCACTCTACTCTCTGCCCCTACCTCCAGTGAGGCTGGGAACCTGGTGCCTCCGGCAGGGAAAGGTTATACATGTTTGTACCCCTCGTCCTCCAACAGAAAGAAAGTCTCTGGGATGTCTCCCTAGGAAAGTGATGAACTCAACAGACCGAAAAGCAACCTTCCAAAGCTTCCATGGAGTCTTGTGTGCCCTCTGTGGGGAGTTCATAACCCACTTGAATCAAATGTATGAAATATGATATGTCAAGAGCTATGTAATGTTTTGGACAACTAATAATAAATAAATAAATAAATAAATAAAATAAAATAAAAGTTCTCACTGACTANGAGGGGCGAGTCCGCTCTACCCTCGCTGCAGTGGTATAACAAGCTCCCCACCATACCCAAGTGGGAGGGGTCTCACACATGGAGCTGCAGGTCCCCTCTACCCTGGCTGCTTAGGTATATGAGTTCCTCCTGAAACCCTAATGGGAGGGATCTCCCACCTGAAGTGAAAAGTACCCTCTAAGCTGGTTGCAGCCTTAGGAGAGCTCCCCGTGACACCCAGGTGTGAGGGGTCTCCTGCCTGGAGGGCTGAGTCCCCACTATACTGCCTGCGGCTATAGAGGAGCTCCCCTGGACACACAGGTGGAAGGGGTCTCATGTCTGGAAGGGCGAATCCCCTCTACCCTGGATGCCGCGGTATAAAAGCTCCCTCTGACACCCAGGTGGGAGGGGTCTCTCGCCTTGAGAGGGGAGTCCACTCTACCCTGGCTGCAGTGGTAAAGGAGCTCCCCTGACCCCCAGATGGGAGGGTCTCCCACTTGGAGGGGTGAGTCCCCTGTACCCTGGCTGCAGAGGTATATGAGTTCCACCGGACACCCAGGTGAAAGGGGTCTCTGGCCTGGAAGGGTGACTCCATGTTACCCTGGCTGCAGTGGTATAGGAGGCCCCCCAGGACACCAAGGTGAGAGGAGTCTTTTGCCTGGAGGGGCGAGTCCCCTCTACCCTGGCTGCGGCAGGATATGAGCTCCCCATGACACCCAGGTGAAAGGAGTCTCCTGCCTGGAGGGGCGAGTACCTGCTACCCTGGCTACAGCTTTATAGGAATCCCACACCGACTACCCAGGTGGGAGGCATCTCCTGCCCTGAGGGGCGAGTCCCCTCTTCCTTGGCTTGGAGATTATAAGAGCTCCTCCCCACACCCTGGAGAGAGGGGTCTCCCACCTGGAGGGGCAAGTCCGCTCCCCCCCTATATCCAAGTGGGAGAGGTTTCACCCATGGAGGGACCAGTTCCCTCTACCCTGGCTGCTGCGGTATAGGAGTTCCCCCTGACACCCTGATGGTAGGGATCTCCCGCCTAAAGTTAAAAGTTCCCTCTAAGTTGGTTACAGCTGTAGAAGAGCTCCCCCTGACACCCAGGTGTGAGGTATCTCTTGTCTGGAGGGGCGAGTCCCCTCTACCCTGGATGCAGCGGTAAAGGAGCTCTCCCCTGACATGCAGGAGGTAGGGTCTCCCACTTGGTGGGGCAAGTCCCCTGTACCCTGGCTGCAGAAGTATATGAGTTCCACCAGACACCCAGGTGAAAGGGGTCTCTCGCCTGGAGGGGCGAGTACATGCTACCCTGGCTGCAGCGGTATAGGAGCCCCACCCCCCAGGACACCCAGGTGGGAGGGGTCTCTTGCCTGGAGGGGCCAGTCCCCTCTATACTGACTGTAAGAGGATATGAGCTCCCCACGACACCCAGGTGAAAGGGGTTTCCAGCCTGGAGGTACGAGTCCATGCTACCCTGGCTGCAGCTTTATATGAGCCCCCCACCCACCACCCAGGTGGGAGTTGTCTCCTGCCCTGAGGGGTGAGTCCCCTCTACCCCGGCTGTGGCTATGTTGAGCTCCCTTCCACACCCAGGTGGGAGGGGTCTCCCGCCTGGAGGGGCGAGTTTGCTCTTCCTAGGCTCCCAGAATATAAGAGCTCCCCCAGTCACAACAGGGAGAGGGGTCTCCCGCCTGGAAGGGCGAGTCCCTTCTACCCTGGCTGTTGCACATAGGAGTTCCCCAGGACACCCAGGTGGAAGGGGTCACCTTCTGGAGGGTAGAGTTCCCTCCACCCCTCCTGTGGCACTATGGGAGGTCCCAAGACACCCACGTGGGAGGGGTCTCCCGCATAGAGGAGTGCCACAGCCTGGCTGGCTGGGCAAAATAACCCGGGGGTGACGAGCAACTTGTATACATTGATACAGCAGGAGTGGGAGCCCTTTATTGTAGGACAGGAGGGGTATTTATACATTCCACACAGCTTATCTTAATTAACATAAAATAGATACAGCAGTCAACCAATAAGGAATCTCCACACTTAATGGCTCGATGGCATTACTTCACAAACCACTCCCTCTGGCAAAATGCCAGGCGCCATCCAGACTTGTTTACAGACTCTAACATTTCCCCCTTTTGTTTAATTTAAATAACGACCATAGTGGTTTTTACAGAAACACCATAAACAATCTGCTACAAGCAGAAGGGGAGAATACAAAATGCCATAATACCAAGCCAATTGATGGCTCCATGCAAGAAGCCCTTGGAAAAATTATACCAGCAATGACACCGTTAGCAAAGATA
>NW_026000259.1:489562-506978 GCF_001458135.2 Marmota marmota marmota | reverse complement strand
GCCAGCGAGCCATTAAGTGTGGAGATTCCTTATTGGTTGACTGATGTAAATTAGATAAGCTGTGTGGAATGTATAAATACTGCTCCTGTTAATAAAGGGCTCCCTCTCCTGCTGTATCAATGTACACAAGTTGTTCGTCACCCCCCAGCTATTTTGCTGCAGCCGGACTGCGGCACACCCCCATACCCATGTGTGAGGGGTCTCACACATGGAGGGGCAAGTCCCCTCTACCCTGGCTGTTCAGTACACGAGTTCCCCTTGACACGCTGATGGGAGGGATCTCCCAGCTGAAGTGAAAAGTACCCTCTGAACTGGTTGCAGCAGTAGGAGAGCTCCCCCTGACACCCAGATGTGAGGGGTCTCCTGCCTGGAGGGGCGAGTCCCCACTATGCTGCCTGCGGGTGCACAGGAGCTCCCCTGGACACCCAGGTGGAAGAGGTCTCGTGCCTGGAGCTGCGAATCCCCTCTACCCTGCATGCAGCGGTATAAAAGCTCCCTCTGACCCCCAGGTGGGAGTAGTCTCTAGCCTTGAGGGGCGAGTCCACTCTACCCTGGCTGCAGCAGTAAAGGAGCTCCCCCCTGATACCAAGGTGGGAGGGTCTAACACTTTGAGGGTGAGTCCCCTGTACCCTGGCTGCAGAGGTATATGAGTTCCATCATACACCCCCGTGAGAGGGGTCTCCCGCCTGAAGGGGCAAGTACCTCCCCTCTACCCTGGCTGCTGCAGTATAGGAGCTCCCCTGACACCCAGGTGGGAGGAGTCTACCGCCAGGAGGCTAGAGTCCCCTCTACCCTGCCTGTAGTGGTATAGGAGCTCCCCAGGACACCCAGGTGGAAGGGATCACCGTCCCCGGAGGGTAGAATTCCCTCTACCCCACCTGGGGCGGTATAAGATGTCCCCCGTGGGTAGAGTTCCTTCTACCCCGCCTGGGGTGGTATAAGAGGTCCCGCGACTCCCAGGTGAAAGGGGTCTTCCGCCTGGAGGGGCAAGTCCCCTCTACTTTGGCTGCAGCAGTATAGGAGCTCCCTCGACATCCAGTTGGGAGGGGTCTCCCGCCTGGAATGGTGAGTCCCCTGTACCCTGGCTAGGGCGGTATAGGATCCACCCCACCCGACAACCAGGTGGGAGGGGTCTCCCTCCTGGAGGGGCGAGTTCCCTCTACTGTGGCAGCTGCTGGTATATGAGCTCCCACTGACACCCAGGTGAAAGGGGTCTCCCGCCTGGAGGCACAAGTCCCTGCTACCCAGGCTGCAGCTTTATAGGAGCCCACACCCACCACCTAGGTGGGAGGGGTCTCTTGCCCTGCAGAGCAAGTCTCCTCGACCCTGGCTCTGGCTATTTTGAGCTCCCTTCCACAGCCAGGTGGGAGGGGTACCCCTCATGGAGGAGCGAGTCTCTCTTCCTTGGCTTCCAGGGTATAAGAGCTCCCCCAGACACCTTGGTGAGAGGGGTCTCCCGCCTTGAGTAGCGAGTCCCCTCATCCTTGGCTTCCAGGTTATAAGTGCTCCCCCCGACCCCCAGGTGAGAGGGGTCTCCCGCATAGAGAGGCAAGTCCCCTCTACCGTGGCAGCAGCAATATAGGAGCTCCGCTGGACACCCAGGTGGGAGGGGCCTCCCGCCTGGAATGGCAAGTTCCCTCTACCCTGGCTAGAGCAGTGTAGGATCCACCCCACCTGAGAACCAGTTGGGAGCGGTGTCCCGCCTGGAGTGTGGAGTCCCCTCTACCTTGGCTTCTGTGGAATATGAGCTCCCGCTGACACCCAGGTGAAAGAGATCCCCCGCCTAGAGGGGCTACTATGCTCAACCCTGGCTGCAGCATTATACCAGCTCCCTCCCCATGCCCAAGAAAGAGGGGTGTCACACATGGAGGGGCGAGTCTCCTCTACCCTGGCTGCTGAGGTATAGGAGTTCCTCCTGACACCCTGATGGGAGAGATCTCCCAGATGAAGTGAGAAGTACACTCTAAGCTGGTTGCATTGGTAGGAGAGCTCCCCCTGAAACCCAAGTGTGAGGGGTCTCCTGCGTGGACGGGCGAGTCCCCTCTACCCTGGATGCAGCTGTATAAAAGCTCCCTCTGACATTCAGGTGGGATGGGTCTCTCGTCTGGAGGGGCAAGTCCACTCTACCTTGGCTGCTGTGGTATATGAGCTCCCTCAACACCCAAGTGGGAGGGTCTCCCAGTTGGAGGGGCGAGTCCCCTGTACCCTAGCTGCGGAAGTATGAGTTCCACCAGACACCCAGGTAAAGGCGTCTCCCGCCTGGAGGGGCTAGTCCCCTCTACCCTGGCGGCTGCAGTATAGGAGCTCCCCTGACACCCAGGTGTGAGGAGTCCCCTGCCAGGAGGCTAGAGTCCCCTCTACCCTGCCTGCAGCAGTACAGGAGCTCCCCAGGACACCTAGGTGGAAGGAGTCACCATCTGGAGGGTAGAGTTCCCTCTACTCCGCCTCCCAGGTGGGAGGGGTCTCCCGCATAGAGGGACAAGTCCCCTCTATCCTGGCAGCAGCAGTGTATGGGCTCCCCCAGACACCCAGTTTGGAGAGTTCTCCCACCTAAAATGGCGAGTCCCTTCTACCCTGGATAGGGCGGTATAGGATCCATCCCACCTGACAACAAGGTGGGAAGGGTCTCTCACCAGGAGACTAGAGTCCCCTCTACCCTACCAGCAGAGGTACTGGAGCTCCCCAGGACACCCAGGTGGAAGGGGTCATCTTCTGGAGGGTAGAGCCTGCTGCTTTATAGGAAGTCCCCTGACACCTAGGTGGGAGGGGTCTCTGGCATAGAGGGGCAAGTCCCCTCTATCTGGCTACAGCAGTATATGAGCTCCCATGGACAACCAGTTGGGAGGAGCCTCCGGCCTGGAATGGTGAGTACCCTCTACCCTGGCTAGGGTGGTATATGATCCACCCCAACCAAAAACCAGGTGGGGTCTCCTGCCTGGATGGGCAAGTTCCTGCTAAACTGGCTGCAGCTTTATAGGAGCCCCCCACCCACCACCCATGTGGGATGTGTCTCCTGCCCTGAGGGGCAAGTCCCCTCTACCCTGGCTGTGGTTAATTTGAGCTCCCATCCACACCCAGGTGGGAGGGGTCTCCTGCCTGGAGGGGCTAATCCCCTCTTCCCTGCATACAGCAGTATAAAAGCTCTTTCCTACAACCAGGTGGGAGTGGTCTCTCGCCTTCAGCTGCGAATTCACTCTACCCAGGCTAGCGGTAAAAGAGCTACCCCCTGACACCCAGGTGGGAGGATCTACCACTTGGAGGGGCGAGTCACCTGTGTCCTGGCTGCAGAGGTATATGAGTTCTACCAGACACCCAGGTGAAAGGGGTCCCCTGGCTTGAGGCAAGTCCCTGCTACCCTGGCTGAAGCTTTATAGAAGCTCCCTACCCACCACCCAGGTGGGAGGTGTCTCCTGCCCTGAGGGGCAAATACCCTCTACCCAGGCTGTGGAAGGGGTCTCCAGCTGTAGGGGCCAGTTGCTCTCCCTTGGCTTCCAGGGTATAATATTAGAGTCTGTAAACAAGTCAGGATGGCTCCTGGCAAAATGCAAGAGGGAGTGGTTTGTGAAGTAACACCAGGGAGCCATTAAGTGTGGAGATTTCTTATTGGTTGACTGATGTATCTAGTTTATGCTAATTAAGATAAGCTGTGTGGAATGTATAAATACCGCTCCTGTCCTACAATAAAGGGCTCCTACTCCTGCTGTATCAATATACACAAGTTGCTCGTCACCCCCAGTTAGTTTGCTGCAGCTGGACTGCGGCAGTATAAGAGCTCCCCCGACACCCAGGTGAGAGGAGTCTCCCGCCTGCATGGGAGACCTGGCTGTTACAGTATAGGAGCTCCCCTGACACCCATGAGGAAGGAGTCTCCCACCAGGAGGCTAGAGTTCCCTCTACCATGCCTGCAGCTGTATAGGAGTTCCCCAGGACACCCAGGTGGAAGTGGTCACCGTCTGGAGGGTAGAGTTCCCTCTACCCCACCTGTGGCGGTATAGGATGTCCCCTGACACCAAAGTGGGAGGGGTCTCCCGCATAGAGGGGCAAGTCCCCTCCACCCTGGCTGCAGCAGTATAGGAGCTGCCCCAGACACCCAGTTGGAAGGGGCCTCCTGTCTGGAATGTCGAGTCCCCTCTACCCTGGCTAGGGCTGTATAGGATCCAACCCCTCCACAACCAAGTAGGAGGGGTCTCCCGCCTGGAGGGGAGAGTCCCCTCTACAGTGGCTGCTGCAGTATATGAGCTCCAGCTGACACCCAGGTGAAAGGGGTCTCCCGCCTGGATTGGTGAGTCCACTCTACACTGGCTGCAGTGGTATAGGAGCTCCCCTCCATACCCACGTGGGAGGGGTCTCACATATGGATGGGCTAGTCCCCTCTACCCTGGCTGCTGAGGTATATGAGTTCCCCCTACAACCTGATGGGAGGGATCTCCCGCCTGAAGTGAAAAGTACCCTCTAAGCTAGTTGCAGCGGTAGGAGAGCTCCCCCTCACACCCAGGGGTGAGGGGTCTCCTGCCTGGAGGGGCGAGTCCCCACTACGCTGCCTGCAGCTGTATAGGAGCTCCCCTGGACACCCAGGGGGGAGGGGTTTCCTGGAGGGGCAAATCCCCTCTACCCTGGATGCAGCGGTATAAAAGCTCCCTCTGACAACAGGTGGGAGGGGTCTTTCGCCTTGAGGGAGGAGTCCACTCTACCCTGACTGCAGCGGTAAAGGAGCTCCCCCCTGACACCCGGTGGGAGGGTCTTCCACTTGGAGGGGCGAGTTCCCTTTACCCTGGCTGTGGAGGTACATGAGTTCCACCGGGTGAAAGGGGTCTCCCGCCTGGAGGGGCGAGTCCATGCTACCCTGGCTTCAGCAGTATAGGAGCCCCCCCCCCCAGGACACCAAGGTGGAGGAGTCTCTTGCCTTGAGGGGCGAGTCCCCTCTACCCTGGCTGTGGCAGGATATGAGCTCCCTATGACACCCAGGTGAAAGGGGTCTCCCGCCTAGAGGGGCGAGTTCCCTCTACACTGGCTTCCCCGTGTATGAGCTCCCTGAGACAACCAGGTGGGAGAGGTCTTCCCTCTACCCTGGCTGCTGCAGTATATGAGCTTCCCCACCCAGTACCCAGATGGGAGGGGTCTCCCGCCTGAAGGGGTGAGTCGCTGCTACCCCAGCTGCAGCTGTATAGGAACCTCCCCTCGCCAGACACCCATGTGGGAGGGGTCTTCTGCCTGGAGCGGCGAGTCCACTCTTCCCTGGCTGCAAAGTTACACCAGCTCCCCCTGACACCCAGGTGGGAGGGGTCTCCCGCCTAAAGGTGTGACTCCTCTCTACCCTGGCTGAGGCGGTGTACCAGCTCTCCTAGACACCCAGGTGGGAGGGGTCTCCTGCTTGGAGGGGCGAGTCCCTTCTATTCTGGCTGCTGTGGTACAGGAGCTCCCCCCCCCATACCTGGATGGGAGGCGTCTCCGCTTGAAGGGTGAGTCACCTCTACCCTGGCTGCAGTGGTATACTAGCTTTCCCTGACTCCCGGATTGGATGGGTCTCCTGCCTGGAAGGGTGTATCCTCTCTACCCTGGCTGCAGTGGTGTATGAGCTCCTGCAGACACCCAGGTGGGAGGGGTCCCTCGACTGGAGGGGCAAGTCCCTTTTGTCCTGGCTCCAGAAGTGTAGGAGCTCCCCCCACACCCAGTTGGGAGGAGTCTGCCGCCTAGAGGGTGAGTCCCCTCTACCCTGGCTGCAGAGGTATAAGAGCTCCCCATAACATCCAGGTGGGAGTGGTCTCCTGCCTGGAAGGGCAAGTCCCCTCTACCCTGGCTAGTTCAGCATAGGAGCCTCCCACCAGACACCTAGGTGGGAGGGGTCTCCCGCCTGGAGGGGCGATTCCTCTCTACCTTGCCTGCTGCGGTATAGGAGCTCCCCTGACACCCAGGTGGGAGGAGTCTCTCGCCTGGAGGGGAGAGTCCTCTCTACCCTGCCTGTGTTGGTACTGGAGCTCCCCAGGACACTCAGGTAGAAGGTGTCTCCCTACTAGTGGGGCGAGTCCCCTCTACCCTGTCTGCAGCAGTATATGAGTTCTACCAGACACCCAGGTAGGAGGAGGCTCCCGCCTGGAGGGGCGAGTCCCCTCTAGTGGCTGTGGCTGTTTAGAGCTTCCCCCAGACACTCAGGTGGGAGGGGTCTCACGCCTGGATGTGCGAGTCCCCTCTCCCCTGCCTGCAGTGATATAGGAGCTCCCCCTGACAACCAGGTGGGAGGGGGCTCCCACCTGGAGGGGCGAGTCCACTCTCCCCTTGCTGAGGTGGTATAGGAGCTCCCCTGACATCCAGATTAGAGGGTCTCCCAACTGGAGGGGCGAGTCCCCCTACCCTGGCTTTGGTGGTTTATGAGCTCTCCTGGAACTCAAGTGGGAGGGGTCTTCAGCCTAGAGAGGGGAGTCCCCTCTAGCCTGGCTGCCTTGTTATAGGAGCTCCCTGACTACACCCAGGTGGGAGGAGTCTACTGCCTGGAGGGTCCAGTCCCCTGCACCCTGGCTGCAGGGGTATAAGAGCCCCCTCTGACACCCAGGAGGGAGGGGTCTTTCGCCTGGAGGGGCTAGTTCTCTCTACCCTGTTTGCAGAAGTACAGGGACTCCCCTGACACCCAAGTGGGAGGAGTCTGCCGCCTGGAGAGTAGAGTCTGCTTTACCCTGTCAGTGGTGGTATAGGAGCTCCCCCTGATACCCAGGTGGGAGGGGTCTCTTGCCTGTAGGGGTGAGTCTCCTCTACCCTGGCCAAGGTGGTATAGGAGCTCTCCCACCCCCCTGACACCCAGGTGGAAAGGGTCTTTCGCCTGGAGGGGCGAGTCCTCTCTAGCCTGTCTGTGCCTGTTTCGAGCACACCCCAACACACAGGTATTAGGGTTCTCCCTCCTGGAAGGAAGAGTCCCCTCTCCCCTGGCTGTAGAGGTATAGGATCTTCCCCCTACATCCAGGTGGGAGGGTTCTCCTGCCTGGAGTGGCAAGTCCCCTCTACCCTGCCTGTGGCGGTATATGAGCTCCCCTGAGAACCAGGTGGGAGGGGTCTTTTGCCTGGAGATGCCAGTCCCCTCTATCCTGGCTGCAGCGGTAGAGGGGCTCTCTCCGACACCCAGGTGAAAGGGGTCTCCTGCCTGGAAGGGCAAGTCCCCTAAACCATGGTTAAGGCGTTATAGGAGCCCCCCTACCTACACCTAGGTGGGAGGTGTCTCCCGCCATTAGGGGGGAGTCCCCTCTACTCTGGCTGTGGTGGTATAGGAGCTCCCCTCCAACACCCAGGTGGGAGGGGTTGTCTGCCTTGAGGAGCAAGTCCCCTGAACCCTAAGGCGTTATACAAGTTTCCCTGACACACTGGAGCGAGGGGTCTCCTACCTGGAGGGGTGAGTCCCCTCTACTCTGGCTGCAGCATTAAACAACCTCCCTGTGACATCCAGGTGGGAGGGGTCTCCCGTCTGGAGGGGCGAGTCCCCTCTACCCTGGCTGTAGGGGTATAAGAGCCCCCTCCGACACGCAAGAGGTAGAGGTCTCCGGTTAGGAGGGGCAAGTTCCCTCTACCCTGGCTGCAGCAGTATAGGAGCTCCCCTGACACCCAGGAGGGAGGAGTCTCCCATCTGGAGGGTAGAGTCGCCTCTACCCTGGCTATGGCGGTATAGGAGCCCACCCACCCCACCTAGAGGGGCGAATCTCCTCTACCCTGGCTGCAGCAGTATAGGAGCTCCCCTGACACCCAGGAGGGAGGAGTCTCCCATCTGGAGGGTAGAGTCGCCTCTACCCTGGCTATGGCGGTATAGGAGCCCACCCACCCCACCTAGAGGGGCGAATCTCCTCTACCCTGGCTGCAGCAGTATAGGAGCTCCCCTGACACCCAGGAGGGAGGAGTCTCCCATCTGGAGGGTAGAGTCGCCTCTACCCTGGCTATGGCGGTATAGGAGCCCACCCACCCCACCTAGAGGGGCGAATCTCCTCTACCCTGGCTGCAGCAGTATAGGAGCTCCCCTGACACCCAGGAGGGAGGAGTCTCCCATCTGGAGGGTAGAGTCGCCTCTACCCTGGCTATGGCGGTATAGGAGCCCACCCACCCCACCTAGAGGGGCGAATCTCCTCTACCCTGGCTGCAGCAGTATAGGAGCTCCCCTGACACCCAGGAGGGAGGAGTCTCCCATCTGGAGGGTAGAGTCGCCTCTACCCTGGCTATGGCGGTATAGGAGCCCACCCACCCCACCTAGAGGGGCGAATCTCCTCTACCCTGGCTGCAGCAGTATAGGAGCTCCCCTGACACCCAGGAGGGAGGAGTCTCCCATCTGGAGGGTAGAGTCGCCTCTNAGGGTGAGTCCCCTCTACCCTGGCTGCAGAGGTATAAGAGCTCCCCATAACATCCAGGTGGGAGTGGTCTCCTGCCTGGAAGGGCAAGTCCCCTCTACCCTGGCTAGTTCAGCATAGGAGCCTCCCACCAGACACCTAGGTGGGAGGGGTCTCCCGCCTGGAGGGGCGATTCCTCTCTACCTTGCCTGCTGCGGTATAGGAGCTCCCCTGACACCCAGGTGGGAGGAGTCTCTCGCCTGGAGGGGAGAGTCCTCTCTACCCTGCCTGTGTTGGTACTGGAGCTCCCCAGGACACTCAGGTAGAAGGTGTCTCCCTACTAGTGGGGCGAGTCCCCTCTACCCTGTCTGCAGCAGTATATGAGTTCTACCAGACACCCAGGTAGGAGGAGGCTCCCGCCTGGAGGGGCGAGTCCCCTCTAGTGGCTGTGGCTGTTTAGAGCTTCCCCCAGACACTCAGGTGGGAGGGGTCTCACGCCTGGATGTGCGAGTCCCCTCTCCCCTGCCTGCAGTGATATAGGAGCTCCCCCTGACAACCAGGTGGGAGGGGGCTCCCACCTGGAGGGGCGAGTCCACTCTCCCCTTGCTGAGGTGGTATAGGAGCTCCCCTGACATCCAGATTAGAGGGTCTCCCAACTGGAGGGGCGAGTCCCCCTACCCTGGCTTTGGTGGTTTATGAGCTCTCCTGGAACTCAAGTGGGAGGGGTCTTCAGCCTAGAGAGGGGAGTCCCCTCTAGCCTGGCTGCCTTGTTATAGGAGCTCCCTGACTACACCCAGGTGGGAGGAGTCTACTGCCTGGAGGGTCCAGTCCCCTGCACCCTGGCTGCAGGGGTATAAGAGCCCCCTCTGACACCCAGGAGGGAGGGGTCTTTCGCCTGGAGGGGCTAGTTCTCTCTACCCTGTTTGCAGAAGTACAGGGACTCCCCTGACACCCAAGTGGGAGGAGTCTGCCGCCTGGAGAGTAGAGTCTGCTTTACCCTGTCAGTGGTGGTATAGGAGCTCCCCCTGATACCCAGGTGGGAGGGGTCTCTTGCCTGTAGGGGTGAGTCTCCTCTACCCTGGCCAAGGTGGTATAGGAGCTCTCCCACCCCCCTGACACCCAGGTGGAAAGGGTCTTTCGCCTGGAGGGGCGAGTCCTCTCTAGCCTGTCTGTGCCTGTTTCGAGCACACCCCAACACACAGGTATTAGGGTTCTCCCTCCTGGAAGGAAGAGTCCCCTCTCCCCTGGCTGTAGAGGTATAGGATCTTCCCCCTACATCCAGGTGGGAGGGTTCTCCTGCCTGGAGTGGCAAGTCCCCTCTACCCTGCCTGTGGCGGTATATGAGCTCCCCTGAGAACCAGGTGGGAGGGGTCTTTTGCCTGGAGATGCCAGTCCCCTCTATCCTGGCTGCAGCGGTAGAGGGGCTCTCTCCGACACCCAGGTGAAAGGGGTCTCCTGCCTGGAAGGGCAAGTCCCCTAAACCATGGTTAAGGCGTTATAGGAGCCCCCCTACCTACACCTAGGTGGGAGGTGTCTCCCGCCATTAGGGGGGAGTCCCCTCTACTCTGGCTGTGGTGGTATAGGAGCTCCCCTCCAACACCCAGGTGGGAGGGGTTGTCTGCCTTGAGGAGCAAGTCCCCTGAACCCTAAGGCGTTATACAAGTTTCCCTGACACACTGGAGCGAGGGGTCTCCTACCTGGAGGGGTGAGTCCCCTCTACTCTGGCTGCAGCATTAAACAACCTCCCTGTGACATCCAGGTGGGAGGGGTCTCCCGTCTGGAGGGGCGAGTCCCTTCTACTTTTGCTGGTGTCATATAAGAGCCCCCTCCTACACCCAGGAGGGAGGGATCTCCCGCCTGTAGGGCGAGTCGCTGCTATCCATGCTGCAGCTGTATAGGAGCCTCCCCTCCCTGACACCCATGTGGAAGGGGTCTTCTGCCTGGAGGGGTGAGTCCCCTCTACCCTAGCTATGGCCGTATAGGAGCTCCACCTGACACCCAGGTGGGAAGGTTCTCCCGACTGGAGCAGAGAGTCCCTGCTACCCTGGCTGCAGAGGTATACAGGCTACCCCAGACACCCAGGTGGGAGGGGTCTCCCGCCTGTAGGGGTGAGTCTCCTCTACCCGGGCTGCGGCAGTATATGAGCTCCCCCAGACAACCAGGTGGCAGGGGTCTTCAGCCTGGAGAGGTGAGACCACTCTAGCCTGGCTGTAGCAGTATAGGAGTTCCCCACCACCACACCCAGGTGGGAGGGGTCTCCCACATGGAGGGGCGAGTCCCCTCTACCCTGGCTGTAGGGGTATAAGAGCCCCCTCCGACACGCAAGAGGTAGAGGTCTCCGGTTAGGAGGGGCAAGTTCCCTCTACCCTGGCTGCAGCAGTATAGGAGCTCCCCTGACACCCAGGAGGGAGGAGTCTCCCATCTGGAGGGTAGATTCCCCTCTACCCTGGCTATGGCGGTATAGGAGCCCACCCACCCCACCTAGAGGGGCAAATCTCCTCTACCCTGGCTGTGGTGATAATGGAGCTCCCGCAGATACCCAGGTGGGGGGGGGTCACTGGCCTGGAGGGGCGAGTCCCCTCTACACTGGCTGCTGCCATATAGGAGCTTCCCTGACACCCAGGTGAGAGGAGTCTCCCGCCTGGAGAGGCGAGTCCCCTGTACCCTGGCTGCTGTGGTAAAGGAGCTCCCCCAGACCCCCAGGTGGGAGGGGTCTCCAGCCTGGAATGTGAGTCCCCTCTATTCTGGCTAGAGCGGGGTACAAGCCCCCCACCTGACACCTAGGTGGGAGGGATCTCATACCTGGAGGGGTGAGTCCCCTCTACTCTGGCTGTGGAGGTAAAGGAGCTTCCCCGGACACAAAGGTGGGAGGGGTCTCCTGCCTAGAGGGGCTATTCCCCACTATCCTGGCTGCAGCGTATACCAGCTCCCCGCCTACACACACACACCCAGGTGGGGGAGTTCTCCCGCATGGAGAGGCGAGTCCCCTCTACCCTGGCTTCAGTGGGATAAGAGCTTCCCCTGACACCCAGGTGAAAGGGGTCTCTGCCTTGAGGGGCGAGTCCCCTCTGCCCAGCATTCAGCGGTATATGAGCTCCCCCTGACACCCAGGTGGGAGGGGTCTCCGGCCTGGAGGGGCCAGTCCCCTTTAGCCTTGCTGTGGTGTTATACAAGATTTCTCCAACACCCAAGTGGGAAGGGTCTCCCTCCTAAACGGGAGAGTCCCCTCTACCCTGGCTGCAGTGGTACACAAACTCTGCCAAACATGCAGGTGGGAGAGGTCTCCCACATGGAGGGGCAAGTCCCCTCTACCTTTTCTGCTGTGGTATACAAGGTCCCCTTGACACCTTGCTGGGGGGGGGGTCTCCTGCCTGGAGGAACAAGTACCTCTACCCTAGCTGCAGTGGTATATGAGCTCCCCATCGGACACCCTGGTGGGAGGGGTCTCCTGCCTAGAGGGTCCAGTCCTCTCTACCTTGGCTAAGGTGATATACAAACTCCCCGGACACCCAGGAGTGAAGGGTCTCCTGCCTGGAGGGGCGAGTCCCCACTACCCTGGCTGCTGCAGTATAAGAGTTCACTACCCCCCTCCGACACCCAGGTGGGAGGGGTCTCCTGCCTAGAGGGGCGAGTCCCCTCTACCCTGGTTAAGGTGGTATACAAGCTCTCCCTGAAACCCTGGTGGGAGGGGTCTCCCACCTGCAGGAGCGAGTCCCCTCCACCCTGGCTGTGGGGGTATAAGAGCCCCCACAAACACCCAGGAGGGAGGGGTCTCCCGCCTAGAGAGGTGAGTCCCTGTTACACTGGCTGCAGCTGTATAGGAGCCCCACACACACACACCCAGGTGGGACAGGTTTCATGCCTGGAGAGGTGAGTCCCAGCTACTATGACTGCTCTGGGATAGGAGCTCCCTCTGACACCCAGGTGAAAGGGGTATCCCGCCTGCAGGGGCGAGTCCCTGCTACCCTGTCTGTAGGTGTACACAAGTCCCCCCACAGCAAACCCAGGTGGGACAGATCTCATGCCTGGAGGGGCGAGTCCCCTGTACAGGGGATGAGGCAGAATATGAGCTAGCCAGGACACCAAGGTGGGAGGAGTCTTTCCCTTGGAGGAGCCAGTCTGTTCTACCCTGACTGCAGCAATATAAGAGCTCCCCCAGACAACCACATCCCTTTTCATTCACCCAGGCCCAGGTGATAGCACTTGGCTCTCAATTACTGGGCCAGGCTCCTTGCTTGAACCCCTAGCCACCCTTCTCAAGGACCCTGTCCCTGTCCCTTGGTTTCAGGCCCCTTTTACCAGCCCCCTCCTATAATTCCCCTCTGTTCCCATTATGCTGTGGTGTCCTGGCACTGCCCAGACCCTCTGCTCCCCCTGATTCTTTCTAGCCTGGGATCCTCAAATGGGTTCTGGCTGCCCACCGACCCCACCCCACACTCTGCACCACAGGTATCCCCTCACAGTGCCCGCTTTTGCCCCTCCTTTGGTCCAGGTCCCTCTCTGAGGATCTACTCACCTGGGTCATAGGAGCTGAATTGGCTGGGCTGTGCATCCTGATTGCTCCCAGTGAGAAACAGCCCTGCCACTCGCCTGTGTCCCCTAGGCCACTTGAACCTTGATGCCTGGCAGTTAACATGTGACTTGCTCCAACCCAGCCCTGAGACATCCCCTAGCTTCCCTCCAGTGCCCTCTCACCTTGCATGCTGTCCCCACCCAACCCAGCCTTCCCTAACTCTGGTCCTTTGCACTCCATTCCTAGGGCCTGGCTGCTCATCTGAGCCCCAGACTCCTTTCCTCATGTCCTTTAGCATAGCATGGAGTCTCTTTGTGTTGGGTCTGTCCTGGGGGCCTCTTGCTTGTGCCTGCCAGGGGGCTACACTAAGTGCCCCTTGCGCTTTACTCTGTTTTCTGGTCCTCATGCAACCCTTCCTCATCTTCCCCTCGTGAATTCCCCCAGCACTTGTGGGTCTCCTTCTCCTTGGGTCTCTCATCCATGGTTGGTCAGGTGGGTACCTTTCCTGGGGTCCTGGCTTGGGTCCTGGGTCTAGCCCCTCTGAGCACCCACCACGAACCCCCGCACTGCCCTCCTATTGCCCTCCTACTGTCCCCCTTTCCTTGCCAGGCCTCCTTTGCCTGGTCACTGGCCCTGGATTCTAATCTGAGCCAGGGCACCTTATGGGAAAGAGAGCCCTGCCCCTCGCCTGGGCCCCTGGCTCTCCCTGGGTGCTTGGTCCTGCACCCGGAACACTGACACCTGGCAGTGGCCTTGGGCCTGTACCTGCCTGCCCCTGTTGGATCTCCTACCTTCTCACCCAAGTCTTGTCCCTGTCCTGAGCCCCCAGCCCCAGCCCCAGCACTTGGCATTCCCATTCCCTGTCCTGGCTCCTTGCTTGAGCCTCTGGTGGCCCTTCTTGCCCAGAGCATGCCTAGACATTGACTGTAGGCCACTCTTGGTCTGCTTCCCTGTTCCCCTTGGTATTTCTGCACTGCAGTCCACTAGTGCCACCTGCCTGCCCAGCCCTGCTCTTCCCTGTTCTCCCCTGGTGTGGTCCTTCTGCTAGGTCCCTAACATGGGCTCCTTGCTGGGGTCCAGGCCCTACCCCACCAGCACCTGTCCTCCGGCTCTTCTCACTATGCCATACTTTGGCCCTCCTTTGGTTCCTGTCCCTGCCAAGCCCCCTTTCCTGATCCCATTTCCAAGATTCACACCCAGGCCAGGGGAGTGGACCTGGCCTCTTGGCCCTCCTGGCTCCCTAGGGGAAAAAGTAGCCCTGCCCCTTGCCTGGGCCCTTTGGCCTCCTTCAGCACAGGTCCTGCTCCCCAACCCTGACACCTAGCCATGTACCTGGTCCTCGAGAAGAGCAGCAAGGGGCTCAAACAAGGAGCCTGGCCCAATAATGGAGAGCCAAGTGCTAGTACCTGGTCTTGGGTAAATGTAAAGGGACAAGGATGGGGAGGAGAAGGAGGGGAGAAAGCTGAGCAGATGGCGCAGTGGGAGGAAGGCTCAAGTCCCAGGTCCACTGCAGGGTGTCAGGGTTCAGGAAGGCCTAGGGCCCAGGCCAGGGGCTGGCCTAGGTTTTCCCAAAGGGAGCCCACAGGGCCAAGAGGCCAGGTCAGGTTCCCTGGCTAGGGTGAGCATCCTGGGAAGAGGATCAGAAAAGCAGGCCTGGCAAAGACAGAAACGACAGGAGGGCCAAAGGAGGACACAGCCTAAAGGGCCACAGGATGGGTGTGAGTGGTGTGGGGGCCAGGACCCCAGCAAAAAGCCCAGGCTGGGGACCTAGAGGAGGTCATAGGCCAGGGGAGAGCAGGGAAGGGCAGGGCCGGTAAGGCAGGGCTGCACTAGAGTACTGCAGTACAGGAAAGTCAAGGGGAGCAGGGAAGTGGCCCCAGCAAGGGGCCCTCAGGCAATGCCCAGAAAACAAGGATCAAGAAGGACCACCAGACGCTCAAGCGAGGAGCCAGGCCAGGGAATGGAGAGGCAAGGGCCAGGGCTTGGGCAGGGGACTCAGGACAGTGGACAAGATTTGGAAGGGAAGGCTGGGGATCCAGCAGTGTGCAGGCAGGCTCAAGGCACAGGGCCACTACCAGGTGTTAGGGTTCCAGGTGCAGGACCAAGCACCCAGGGAGAGCAAGGGGCCTAGGCGAGGGGCAGGGCTCTGTTTCCCATAGGAGCTTTTAAAAAGGATGTAGAGGCAAGCCAATCCACTCCTCTTCCCCAGATAAGTAGAGTCTCAGGGAGGCACCTGCCCCCACTTACAGCCAGCCTTCCCTAACCCTGACCCTTTGCGCTCCAGTCCCCAGGCCTGGGCACTAACCTGAACCCCTGACAGTGTTACTCATGTCACTTGGCATAACATGGAGTCTCTTCCTGTTGGGTCTGACCTGGGGGCCCCTTGCTTGGGATTGCCAGCGGGCTCCCCTAGTTGCCCCTTATGCTTTTCTCTGTCTCCTGGTCCTCAAGCAGCCCTTCATCTGCTTCCCCTTGTGCTTTCCCCTGGCTTTTGTAGGTCTCCTGTTCCTTGGATCAATCATCCACAGTCGGTCAGGTGGGTTTTTGCCTGGGCACCTGGCTTGGGTCCTGGATCTTGCCCACCCACGCACCCACTGAGACTCCCCGCCATGCTCTCCCATCGCCCTCCTCCTGGGCCCTTTCACTTGACAGGCCTCCTTTGCCAGGTCCCTGTCCCTGGATTCTCATCTGGGCCAGGGTGCCTTATGAGAAACTGAGCCCTGCCCCTCATCTGGGCCCCTTGCTCTCTCTGGGCCTTTGTTCCTGCACCCTGAAACCTGACACCTGGCAGTGGCCCTGGGGCAGGAGCCTGTTTGCCCCCTGCCTGATCCCCTGCTATCCCTCCAAGGTCTTGTCCACTGTCCTGAGCCCCCTGCCCAAGCCCCGGCCCTTGGTTTTCTGTTCCTTGGCCTGCCTCCCCGCTTGAGCCTCTGGGGGCCCTTCTTGCTCCATGCTTCCCTGGGCTTGGACTGTGGCCTTGCTGGGGCTAGTACCCTTCTCCACTTGGCTTCTCTGAACCTCAGAACCCTACTGCCGCCCACCTGCCCGGTCCCGCCATTCCCTGCCCTCCCCTGGCCTGGGCCATCCTGTAGGTCCCCAGCCTGGGCTCCTTTCTAGAGTGCTGGCCCGCACTCCATCAATACCCTTCTTCCGGCCCTTCATGCTGTGCCCTCCTTCGTCCCTTCTGTTGTCCCTGTCCTTGCTGGGCCCCTTTTCAAGATCCCTTTCCAAGGATGCTCACCAGAGCCAGGGGACTGAAACTGGGTGTTTGGCCTTGCAGGCTCCCTTTGGGAAAAGGTAGTCCTGCCCCTTGCCTGGGCCCTTAGGCCTCCCTCATACCGGGCCCTGCTCCTCAATCCTTACACCCAGCAGTGAACCTGGGCATTGAGCCCTCCTCTCCCTGCGCCATCCACTCCCCTCTCCTCCCCAGCCCTGTCTGATTTCATGGGATCCATGACTGGGTCCTGGCCCTTGGCTCTCCATTCTTGGGCTTGGCTCCTTGCTAGAGCCCCTGGTCACCCTTCTGATGACCCTGTACCTGTCCCTTGATTTCAGGCCCCTTGCTTAGTGCCCCTCCTGTTCCTCTCCTCTGTCCCCCTTGTACTGTTCCCCTTGTACTGTGGTATTTTGTCATTTCCAGGACCCTCCCCTTCCCCTGCTTCTCTCTATCCTAGTCTCCTCCAATGGTTGCTGGCTCCCCACCGACACTCCTCCAATCCTGGACCAAAGGTATCCCTCACATTGCCCTCCTTTGGTCCTGGTCTCTCTCTCTGGATCTACTCACCTGGGGCAGAGGAGTGGAATTGGCTGGCCTCTGGGCCCTGAAGGCTCTCTATGGGAAACAGCCCTATCCCTTGACTGGGCCCCCATTGTCACTCAAACTTGACACCTGTGAGTGGATTTTGGCCTATCGATGACCTTGATCTTGGAGATCCCCTCCCTTTCCTCTCCTGCCCTCTACCTTGCAAGCTGCCCCTAAGCCAACCTAGCCCTTCCTCACTCTGACCCTTTGCCCTACAGTCCCAGGGCCTCGCTGCAATCCTGAGCCCCTTACCACTTCCATTGTGTCATGTTGCTTTGCCTAGTGTCTCTTGTGTCTTACCTGGGGGCCCCTTGCTTTGGCCCCCTAGGATTCTCCCCTCTGTGCCTTTTGCACCGCCCTCTGTCACCTCATCCTAGTGCCACCCCTTTCTCTCCTTCCCCTAGCACTTTTTCCTGGAGCAAGGGCCTCCTGCTTATTTGGTCACTAATATCTTTTGGTGGGGTTGGTCCCTTGCCTGGACTTCTTGATTGGGTCCTTGTTCTTGCCTCTCTCTGTTCCCACCGCAACCCCTCACCGTGCCCTCCCATCACACTCCTCTTGGCCCCTGTCCCTTGCCAGGCTCCCTTGGCTGGTCCCTGGACCTTGATCCTCATCTGGGCCAGGGCGCCTTATGGGAAACAGAACCTTGACCCTCTCCTGGGCTACTTGCTCTCCCTAGGCCCTTTGGGCAGCACCTGGAAACCTGACACCTGGCAGTGGCACTGGGCCTCGAGCCTGCCTCCCCCCTGCTGGATCCCCTTCCTTCCCTCCCCAGCCCTGTCCACTGTCCTGAGCCCCCTGCCCCAA
>NW_026000259.1:483712-487905 GCF_001458135.2 Marmota marmota marmota | reverse complement strand
TTCCCTGCTCCCCTTGGTTTCCCTGAACCTCAGAACCCTAGTGCAGCCCTGCCTTACCGGCACTGCCCTTTCCTGCTCTCCCCCGGCCTATGACCTCCTCTAGATCCCTTGCCTGGGCTCCTTACTTTGGTCCTGGTCCCCACCCCACCCAAGCCCATGCTGTGGCCCTTCAGGCTGTGCCCTCCTAGGGTCCTCCTGTAGTTTCTGTCTCTGCTAGCCCTGCTTTCCTGATCCCCTTCCCAGGATGCTCACCCTGGCCAGGGGATCTGACCAGGCCTCTTGGCCCTGTGGGCTCACTTTGGGAAAATGTAGCCCTGCCCCCTGCCTAGGCCCTTTGGCTTCCCTCAGCCTGGGCCCTGTTCCCAAACCTTGACACCCTGCTGTGGACCTGGGCCTTGAACTTTCCTCCCACTGCACCATCTGCTCAGCTTTCTCCCCTTCCTCCCCTCCCCATCCATGTCCCTTTACATTTACCCAGGACCAGGTATTAGCACTTGGCTCTCCATTACTGGTCCAGGCTCCTTGTTTGAGCCCCTGGCTGCTCTTCTCGAGGACCCTTTCCCTTCCCTAGGTTTCAGTCCTTTCTTACAGGCCCCATCCTGTGCCTACCCTCTATTCCACTGGTGCTGTGGTATTGTGGCACTGAAGGGACCATTCACTTTCCCTGCTTCTCCCTAGCCTGGTCTCCTCCAATGGTTGCTGGCTCCCCACCAACACTCCCCCAATCCTGGAACAAAGGTATCCCTCACATTGCCCTCCTTTGGTCCTGGTCTCTCTCTGAGGATCTACTCACCTGGGGCAGAGGAGTGGAATTGGCTGGCCTCCATTCCCTGGGCCCAGGCCCAGAAGGCTCCCTATGGGAAACAGCCCTGTCCCTCGCCTGGGCCCCCATTGCCACCCAAACTTGACAACTGGCATTGGACTTGGGCCTAGCAATGACCTTGCTCTTGGTGATCCCCTCCCTTTCCTCTCTTGCCCTCTAGTCTTGCAAGCTGCCCCTAAGCCAACCCAGCTCTCCCTCACCCTGACACTTCGCCCTACAGTCCCCAGGCCTTGCTGCCGTTCTGAGCCTCTTACTGCCTTCCTAGTGTCGTGATGCTTTTCCTGGTGTCTTTTTGTGTCTTACCTAGGGGCCCCTTGCTTTGGCCTCCTAGTGTGATCCCCTCTGTGCCCTTTGCTCTGCCCTGTCTCCTCATCCTAGTGCTGCCCCTTTCTCTCCTTCCCCTAGTGCTTTTTCTAGAGCATGGGCCTCCTGCTCATTGGGTCCGTAATATCTTTTGGTGGGGTCTGTCCCTTGCCTGGGCTCCTTGATTGGGTCCTGGCTCTTGCCCTTCTCTGCACACACTGTGACTCCCCACCGTGCCCTCCCATCGCACTCCTTCTGGCCCCCGTCCCTTGCCAGGCCCCCTTGGCCTGGTCCCTGGCCCTTGATTCTCATCTGGGCCAGAGCGCCTTATGGGAAACAGAGCCCTGCACCTCGCTTGGGCCCCTTGCTCTCCCTGGGCCCTTGAGGCTGCACCCTGCACACCCACCCCACCCACACCCATCCTGTGGCCCTTCAGGCTGTGCCCTCCTTTGGACCTCCTGTTGTTTCTGTCTCTGCCAGGCCAGCTTTCCTGATCCCTTTCCCAGGATGCACACCCAGGCCAGGGGACTCAACTTGGCCTCTTGGCCCTGTGGGCTCCCTTTGGTAAAACGTAGCCCTGCCCCTTGCCTGGGCACTTTCACCTCCCTCAGCCCAGGCCCTGCTCCCAAACCTTGACACCCTGAAGTGGACCTGGGCCTTCAGCCTTCCTCCCCCTGTATCACCCACTCCCCTTTCTCTCCTCCCGCCCCTCCCTATCCATGTTGCTTTTCAGTCACCCTGCCCCAGGTGCTAGCACTTGGCTCTCCATTACTAGGCCCAGCTCCTTGCTTGAGCCCCTGGCCACCCTTCTGGAGGACCCTGTCCCTGTCCCTTGGTTTCAGGCCCCTTTTACCGTCCCCCTGCCTTGCCTACCCTCTGTTCTACTGGTACTGTGGTATCCTGGCACTGCACGGACCCTCCGTTCCCCCTGCTTCTCCCTAAACTGGGCTTCTCAAGTGGGTCCTGGCTGCCCACTGACCCTACCCCCAACCTCCTCTCACCAGGTATCCCCTCACAATGCCCTCTTTTGCCCCAACTGTGTCCAGGTCCCTCTCTGAGAATTTATCACCTGGGGCAGGGGAGCGGAATTGGCTGGCCTCTGCGCCCTGAGTGTTCCTTAATGGGAAACACTGCCCTGCCCCTCATCTGTGTCTCTTTTAGCACCTGAACCTTGAGGCCTGGCAGTTAACATGGGACTTGCTCCAACCCAGCCCTGAGTGATCCCCTCCCTTCCCTCCCCTGCCAGCTCGCCTGCTCCATTCTTTCCTGGGCTTTCACTGAGGGCCCCTTGCTGGGACCCCTTCTCTGCTCCCCTTGGCTTCCCTGTACTGTAGTACCCTAGTGCAGACCTGCCTTAAAGGCCCCACCCTTCCCTGCTCTCCCCTGGCCTGGGCCCTCCTCTAGGTCCCTTGCCTGGGCTTTTGCCTGGGGTCCTGGTCCCCACCCCACCCAAGCCTGTCCTGCGGCCCTTCAGGCTGTGCCCTCCTTTGACTCTCCTGTTGTTTCTGTCTCTGCCAGGCCCGCTTTCCTGATCCCCTTCCCAAGATGCTCACCTGGGCCAGGGGACTTGACCTGGCCTCTTGGCACCATGGGCTCCCTTTGGGAAAAACTTAGCCCTTCCTCTTGCCTGGGCCCTTTGGCATCCCTCAGCCCGGGCCCTGCTCCCAAACCCTGACACCATGCAGTGGACATGGGTCTTCAGCCTTCCTCCCCCTGCGCCACCCACTCCCCCTGGGCCACCCACTCCCTTTCTCCTCTCCCCATCCATGTCCCTTTTCATTCACCCAGTCCAAGGTGCTAGCACTTGGCTCTCCATTACTAGGCCTGGCTCCTTGCTTCAGCCCCTGGCTGCCCTTCTCAAGGACCTTGTCCCTGTCGCTTGGTTTCAGGCCCCTTTTACCGGCCCCATCCTTTTCCTCTCCTCTGTTCCACTGGTGCTGTGGTATCCTGGCACTGCCCGGACCGTCCAATCCCTCTGCTTATCCCTAGCCTGGGCTCCTAGAATGGGTTCTGGCTGCCCACCGACCCCACCTCCAACCTCCGCACACCAGGTATCCTCTCACAGTGCCCTCTTTTGCCCCTCGTTTGGTCCAGGTCCCTCTCTGAGGATATACTCACCTGGGCAGAGGAGCGGAATTGGCTGGTCTCTGCTCCCTGAATGTTCCCTTGGGAAACACTGCCCTGACCTCGCCTGCATCCCCTTCACCCTCTGAAACTTGAGGCCTGGCAGTTAATATGCAACTTGCTCTAACCCAGCCCTTAGAGATCCCCTCCTTTCCCTTTCTTGTTCTCTGGTCTTGCATGCTGCCCCCACCCCAACCCAGCCCTCCCTAACCCTGACCTTTGGCGGTCCTGTCCCCAGGCTTGGGTGCCCCCTTGAGCCCCTGACCGCTTTCCACGTGTCCCTTTACATAGTGTGGAGTCTCTTCGTGTTGGGTCTGACCTGGGGGGCTCCTTGCTTGGGCCCGCCAGTGGGCTCCCCTATGTGCCCCTTGCAGCCCTTCCTTGCCTTCCCCTTGCGCTTTCCCCTGGTGCTTGCAGGTCGCCTGCTCCTTGGGTCCCTCATCCACAGTCAGTCAGGTAGGTCCTTTGCCTGGGCACCTGGCTTGGGTCCTGGATTGTGCCCCCACCATGCACCCACCGAGACCCCCGCCATTCCCTCACGTCGCCCTTCTCTTGGCCCTCTTCAATTACCAGGCCTCCTTTGCCAGGTCCCTGTCCTTGGATTCTCATCTGAGCCAGAGCGCCTTATGGGAAACTGAGCCCTGCCCCTTGCCTGGGCCCCTTGCTCTCTCTGGGCCTTTGGTCCTGCACCCTGAACCCTTACACCTGGCAGTAGCCCTGGGCCAGGAGCCTGCCTGCCCAGCCCTGCTCTTCCCTGTTCTCCCCTGGTGTGGTCCTTCTGCTAGGTCCCTAACATGGGCTCCTTGCTGGGGTCCAGGCCCTACCCCACCAGCACCTGTCCTCCGGCTCTTCTCACTATGCCATACTTTGGCCCTCCTTTGGTTCCTGTCCCTGCCAAGCCCCCTTTCCTGATCCCATTTCCAAGATTCACACCCAGGCCAGG
>NW_026000259.1:419673-481929 GCF_001458135.2 Marmota marmota marmota | reverse complement strand
ATCCCCTGCCTTCCCTCCCCATCCCTGTCCACTGTCCTGAGCCCCCTGCCCCAGCACTGGCCCTTGGCTCTCCATTCCCTGGCCTGGCTCCCCACTTGAGCCTCTGGGGGCCCTTCTTGCTCTGTGCTTTCTTGGGCTTGGACTGCGGGCCTCGCTGGGGCCACTTCCCAGCTCCCCTTGGCTTCCCTGCATCTCAGAACCCTAGTGCCGCCCCACCTGCCTGGCCCCGCCCTTCCATGCTCTTCCCTAGACTGGGCCCTCCTCTAGGTCTCTAGCCTGGGCTCCTTTCTGTGGTCCTGGCCCACACCCCACAAACATCCTTCCTCCAGCCCTCCTCACCAGGGCCAGGGGCTGGAACTTTAATGTTTGGCCCTGGGGGCTTCCTTTGGGAAAAGGCAGCAGTGCCCCTTACCTGGAGGCTTTGGCCTCCCTCAGCCAGGGACCTGCTCCTCAATCCTGACACCCTGCAGTGAACCTGGGCCTTGAGCCCTCCTCTCCCTGCACCACGGGCTCCCCTTACTTCCATTTCTCCCCATATACTGCCGCAGCCAGGAGAGTGGGGACTTGCCCTTTCAGATGGGAGACCCCTCCCATCTGGGTGTCGGGGGAGCTCCTATACCCCAGCAGCCAGGGTAGAGGGGACTCCCCCCTCCACGCGGGAGACCACTGCCACCTGGATATGGGGGGGGGGAGCTCCTATACCGCTGAAGCCAAGGTAGAGGGGACTCGCCCCTATAGGTGGGAGATCCCTCACACATGGGTGTCCCGGGGAGCTCAAAACAGCCACAGCCAGGGTAGAGGGGACTCACACCTCCAGTCCCCTCTACCCGGGCTTACGTGGTATACAAGCTCCCTGCAACACCCAGGTGGGAGGGGTCTCCTTCCTGGAGGGGCGAGTCCCCTCTACCATGGCTGCGGCACTATAGGAGATCCCCCTACACCCAGGCAGGTGGGTGTGGTCTCCCGTGTGGAGAGGTGAGTCCCCTCTACCCTTGCTCCAGCGGTATATGAGCACCCCCTGACACCCAGGTGAAAGGCATCTCCGGCCTAGAAGGGTGAGTCCCCTCTACCCTGGCTGCGGCTGTATACAAGCTCCTACCGACACCCAGGAGGAAGGGGTCTCCCGACTAGAGAGGCGAGTCCGCTCTATCCTGGCTTGGGCAGTATACTAGCTCTCCCCACACACACACTCAGGTGGGAGGGGTCTCCCGCCTCGAGGGTCGAGTCCCCTCTACCCAGGGTGCTGCAGTATAGGAGCTCTCCTCCCCATAACCAGATGGGAAGGGTCTCCCGCCAGAAGAGGTGACTCCCCTCTACCCTGGCTGCAGTGGAATACTAGCATTCCCTGACACCCAGGTGTATGGGGTCTCCTGCCTGGAAGGGCAAGTCCCCTCTACCCTGGCTAGGGCAGTATAGGATCCACTCCACCTGACAACCAGGTAGGAGGAGTCTCCCGCAAGGAGGCTAGAGTCCCCTCTACCCTGCCTGCAGCGGTATAGGAGCTCCCCAGGATACCCAGGTGGAACGGGGTCACCGTCTGGAGGGTAGAGTTCCCTCTACCACAACTGTTGTGGTATAGGAGGTTCCCGGACACCCAGGTGGGAAGGGTCTCCCCCTTAGAGGGGCAAGTCCCCTCTACCCTGGCTGCAGCAGTATACAAGCTCCCCCTGACACCTAGTTGGGAGGGGTCTCCCGCCTAGAATGGCGAGTCCCCTCTACCCTGGCTAGGGCCGTATAGGATCCACCCCACCTGACAACCAGGTGGGAGGGGTCTCCCGCCTGGAGGGACAAGTCCCCTCCATCCTGGCTGCAGCGGTATAGGAACTCCCCCCCATACCCAAGTGGGAGGGGTCTCACACATAGAGGGGCAAGTCCCCTCTGCCCTGGCTGCTGCCTTTTAGTAGTTCCCCCTGACCCCCTGATGGGAGGGATCTCCCGCCTGAAGTGAAAAGTATCCTCTAAGCTTGTTGCAGTGGTAGGAGACTCCCCCTGACACCCAGGTGTGAGGGGTCTCCTGCCTGGAGGGGCGAGTCCCCACTATGCTGCCTGCAGCTGTATAGGAGCCCCCCTGGACACCCAGGTGGAAGGGGTCTCATGCCTGGAGGGGCGAATCCCCTCCACCCTGGATGCAGTGGAATAAAAGCTCCCCCTGACACCCAGGTGGGAGGGGTCTCTCGCCTTGAGGGGTGAGTCCACTCTACCCTGGCTGCAGCCGTAAAGGAGCTCCCACCTGATACCCAGGTGGGGGGGTGTCCCACTTGGTCAGGCGAGTCCCCTGTTCCCTGGCTGTGGAGGTACATGAGTTCCACCAGACACCCAGGTGAAAGGGGTCTCCCGCCTGGAGGGGCGAGTCCATGCTACTCTGGCTGCAGCGGTATACGAGTGCGCCCCCCCAAACGACACCCAGGTGGGAGGGGTCTCTTGCCTGGAGGGGCGAGTCCCCTCTACCCTGGCTGTGGCAGGATATGAGCTCCCCATGACACCCAGGTCAAAGCGGTCTCGGGGTGAGTCCCTGCTATCCTGGCTATAGCTTTATAGGAGCCCTGCACCCACCACCCAGGAGGGAGGGGTCTCCTGTCCTGAGGGGTGAGTCCCCTCTACCCTGGCTGTGCCTATTTTGAGCTCCCTTAGACACCCAGGTGGGAGGGTTCTCCCGCCTGGAGGGGCGAGTCCCCTCTTCCTTGGCTTCGAGATTATATGAGCTCCCAGAGGCCTCTAGCCCAGTGTCAGGGGGAGCTCTGTACACCACCACACCCAGGAAATAGGGGACTCCCCCCCTAAGGGTGCGAGACGCCTCAAGCCAGGGTGTCTTGAGGGAGCTCTGTACACCACCTCACCAAAGGTGGAGGGGACTCCCCCCTCTGGGAGTGAGACGCCTCAAGCCTGGGTGTTGGGGGAAGCTCTGTACACCACCGCACACAGGGCAGAGGGGACTCCCCCATCAAGGAGCATGATGCCTTGAGCCAGGGTGTCGGGGGAGCTCTGTACACAACCACACCCAGGGCAGAGTGGACTCCCCACTCCAGGGGCAAAATGCCTCCAGCTCGGGTGTCAGGGGGGAGCTCTGTACACCACCGCACCCAGGGTAGAGGGGACTCCTCCCTTCGGGGGCGAGAAATCTCGAGCCCAGGTTTGGCGGGGTGAGGGGAGCTCAGTACACCATCGCACTCAGGGTACAGGGTACTCCCCCTCCAGGGGTGAGATGCCTCCAGCCCGGGTGTCAGGGAGAAGCTCTGTATACCATGACACCCAGGGTAGAGGAGACTCCCCCCTCTGGGGGCGTGATGCCTCAAGCCCGGGTGTCTGGGGGGGAGGTCTGTACACCACCTCACCCAGGAAAGAGGGGACTTTCCCCCCTGGGGGCGAGAAGCCTAAAGCCCGGGTGTCGGGGGTGGGGGAGCTCTGTACATCACTGCACCAAAGGCAGAAGGGACTTACCCCTCCGTGGGCAAGATGCCTCCAAAGCAGGTATCGGGGGAGCTTTTTAAACCATGGCACCCAAGGTAGAGGGGATGCCTGCCCGCCTCCAGGGGCAAGATGCCCCCAGCCCGGGTGTCAGGGGGAAACTCTGTACACCATTGCACCCAGAGTAGAGGGGACTCCCCACTCCGGGGGGCGAGACACCTGGAGCCCGGGGGTGGGGGTGGAGCTCTGTACACCACTGAATCCAGGGCAGAGGGGACTCTGTCCTCCGGGGGCTAAACATCTTGAGCCCAGGTCTGGGGGGAGCTCTGTACAGCATCGCACCCAGAGTAGAGCATAGTCCCCCCTCCAGGGGCAAGATGCCTGATGCCCAGGTGTGGGGTGGGGGAGCACTGTACAGCATGGTACCCAGGGTAGAGCGGACTCCCCCCTCCAGGGGCAAGATGCCTCAAGCCCGGGTATTGCGGGGGAGCTCTGTACACCCAAGGTAGAAGGGACTCACCCCTACAGGGGCGAGACTCCTTGAGCCCTGGTGTTGAGGGGGAGCTCTGTACACCATCATACCCGGGGTAGAGCGGAATCCCCCCCTCCAGGGGCGAGACGCCTGAAGCCCAGGAGTTATGGGGGAGCTCTTTATACCTTTGCATTCAGGGTAGAGTGGACTCCCTCTACCAGGGCCAGAGGCCTTGAACCCTGGTGGGGAGAGCTCTGTACACTATCGCACTCAGGGTCCAGCAGACTCCCCCCTACAGGGGCAAGACGCCTGGAGCTCAGGTGTAGGGGGGAGTTCTGTACACACCCAAAACAGAGGGGACTCCCCCCTCCAGGGGTGAAATGCCTCCAGCCCAGGTGTCAGTGGGGAGCTCTGTACACCACCACACCCAGGGCAAAGGGGACTCCCCCCTCCAGGGACAAGATGCCTAGAGCCCAGGTGTAAGGGGGGAGCTCTGTATACCACCAAACCGAGGGCAGAGGGGACTCCCCTCTCCAGGGACGAGACGCCTCAAGCCGGGTGTCAGTGGGGGGAGCTCTGTACACCACCTCACCCAGGGCAGTGGGAATTCCCTGCTCTGGGGGCGAGACGCCTGGAGCCTGCATATCCGTGGAACTCTGACCATCACTGCACCCAGGGCAGAGGGGACTCCCCCCTCCGAGGGCGAAATGACTCAAGCCAGGATGTTGGGGGAGCTCTGTACACAACCGCACCCAGGGTAGAGTGGACTCGACCTCCAGGGTGAGACGCCTGGAGCCCTGGTGTGGAGGGAGCTCTGTACACCACTGCACCCAGGGCAAAGGTGTCTCGCCCCCACGCCTGGAGGCAGGGTGTGAAGGGGGAGCTCTGTACACCATCACACCCAGGGTAGAGGGGACTCCCACCTCCAGGTGTGAGATGCCTGAAGCCTGGGAGTGTGTGGGGGGGACACTGTACAGCATCACAACCAGGGTAGAGGGGATTCCCCTCTCCAGGGGCTAGACACCTGAAGCCTGGATGTGTGTGTGTGGGGGCTCTGTACAGCATAGCACCCAGGATAGAGGGGACTCCCCCCTACAGAGGCAAGTCGCCTGGAGCCCTGTTTTATGGGAGGAACTCTGTACACCAACCCACACAGGGCAGAGGGGACTCCCCCTGCAAGGGCGAGACCTGCAGCCCAAGTGTCACAGGGAGCTCTGTACACCACCACAACCAGGGTAGAGGGGACTCCCCCCTCTGGGGGCTAAACAACTGGAGCCCCAGTGTCAGGGGGCTCTGTATACCACCGCACCCAGGGCATAGGGGACTCCCCCCTCCAAGGTTGAAACACCTGGAACACTTGTGTCGGGGGGAGCTGTGTACACCACAGCACCCAGGGCTGTGGAGACTCCATCCTCCATGGGCAAAACGCCTAGAACCCAGGTGTCGGGGGGAGCTCTGTACACCATTGCAACTAGGGTAGAGGGGACTCCCCCCTCCAGGAGCGGGACACATCGAGCCCTGGTGTCGCGGTGGAGGTAAGCTCTGTACATTATCGCACACAGGGTAGAGTGGACTGCCCCCTCCGGAGGCGAGATGCCTGGAGCCCTGGAGTCAGGTGGAGTTCTGTACACCAATGCACCCAGGGCAGAGTGGGCTCCCCCCTCCCAGGGCGAGAGGCCTAGATCCTGGGTGTCAATGGGGAGCTCTATACACCACCTAAGCTAGGGCAGAGAGGACTCCCCCCTCCAGGGGCAAAACACTTTGAACCCAGGTGTCAGGGGGAGCTCTGCACACCATCACACCCAGGGTAGAGCGGAATCCCACATCCAGGGGCGAAATGCTTGTAGCCCTGGTGTGGAGGGAGGGAGCTCTGTACACCATCGCACCCACAGTAGAGGGTACTCCCCCTCCAGGGGTGAGATGCCTGGAGCCCTGGTATGGGGGGAGGTCTCTACACCATCGCCCCCAGGGTGGGGAGCTGATCCCCCCCTCCAGAGGAGACACCCCAAGCCCAGTTGTAGCGGGGAGCTCTGTACACCACCTCACTGAAGGCAGAGGGGACTCCCATCTCCGGGGTGAGACACCTGGAGCCCAGGTGTCTTGGGAAGCTCTGTACACCACAGCACCCAAGGCAGAGAGGTGCCGCAGTCTAGCTGGGCACAATTCCCGAGCCACTTGTCAAGCAGAAATGAACTTTATATTTAGAACACACGCTGTACCACATGAGCTCTTCGGGAATTCCCTCAGAGCCCAACTGCCACCACCTGCTTACAGCCAGCCTCTCAACCCCCACTCCTGCCGCTCTTGAGGCCAATTGGTTGGGTCATGTGGGCGGAGCCAAAAGAGTCCCCCAATGAGCAGCTCCATGGTCTGAAAGGGCTGGGAAACAGCCCAATGAGCATCACCGCAGAGGAGCCAATCAGCTGGAAGTTTGCTGGGGCCCTGGTGAGCCAATCAGCTGGAAGTTTCCTGGGGCCACTTCAGCTGTGGCTCCCAACATCTCAAACTCTCTGTTTAATTAAACAACAAACATGTGGCTTAGGGACCATGCCTGCCTTAGGTTGTCCAATACTACATATGGTCCTTACGCATCATCGGATGAGCTGACCTCAAGGCATCAGCCTCCTGTCTTAGGTTGGTACCATTGCAATTGGATCTTACCCGTCACTGACTACTGGTCCAGCATATAGCCACACCTGTGGATAGACCTTTGTACTAGTGGGGGGGTGAGGTTCTTTGCCTCACCTCTGTTGGCTCCCCAATATTAGCTGAACGACCATCACAAGCATAAGGGAGGAGGATACACCAAGCCAATTGACGGCTCCTTTTGGAAAAATTGCACCACAGATGACACCATCAGCAAAAATACCCCAGCACTACCACAAGTCGCTGCACCAACAGATATTTCACAATGCATACAAGTGATACATAGTTGAGGCAAGTTCTGCAAGCAGTTCAGTGATAGCTATTGCAGAAGCTGTAGTTTGGTTTTATCTTTGTCTTCACCGGCACAGGGTTGAAGATAGGAATTCTGGCAATGATGGCTAAAGAAAAAAATTATGTAGCATTTCAGCAGGCACTAAAAGAAAACAATTTTCTGAACAATTTACATTATCCTGAACAGAATTATTAAATATAATGAAAAGGAAAGGTGAAAGTAAACAAACAGATCTGTTAACCTCCTTTTTTGTTCACATATTAAAACAATCCTCAACAGCTGATTAAACCATTTAAATCACGTGAATAAAAAAAATCTTTGGATCCATTTTTTTCATGAGCGTACGTCATATATGATATATGGACATACGCACATACAAACATACAACACAAAACACAAGTGTGCACACATAATATAATACATACAACACATAACATAATAGTAAAGGCCTTGTAACTTTTTACAGGTGAAATCTCCATTGCAATGTTTAAAAACTCCATAGACAAAAAATAGAACTGATCAGCAAAACATTAACCTAGGTCTGTATGAGCTCAAAAAACAAAATAGAAATTTATGATGTGGGAAAGGGCAATAATAAAATAGATATTAAAAAAAACATCCTGGTGTCATTAGCCTCCAGGTGTGGGAGAACCACTGTCGCAGATGTAAGGATAGCCAACCTGGAGTTCTGGATATCAGCTGTTATGGATTTGAGCCAAATCATCTTCTTTTTGGTCTGTAGAAATCGCTTTAGTTAATCTTTCTGGAATCCAAATCGGCTGCTGTTCTCCCTGTGGAAACACATAAACAGACCCCCGACTCCAGACAATCACTGGGTCAGGACCTTGGTTAATCTCTCTGGAATCCAAATCGGCTGCTGTTCTCCCTGTGGAAACACACAAACAGACCCCCGACTCCAGACAATTACTGGGTCAGGACCTTTCCATTGTCCTGTTAGAATATCCTTCCAAAGTACCTTGGGCTTATGTACATTTTTTGGACACATATGCCTTTCCGCAGCACTAAGTCCTGATGAATCCAAATTTAAAAAGTTTAGAGTAAAAAGGGTTATTTTAAGTTTATCTTTGGGGAATATATACCCCTTCCCAATTCCTTCTTTTTGCTTTAATAAGTACATTTTAATAGTTTGATGAGCTCTTTCAACTATGCCTTGTCCCTGTGGATTGTATGGGATTCCTGTTATATGAGTAATGCCAAATGTTGAGCAAAATTGTTTAAAAGAGGTAGAAGTATAACCAGGGGCATTATCTGTTTTTAACTGTTTTGGAACACCCACAGTGGCAAAATTTTGTAAGCAATGAGCTATAACATCTTTAGTTTTTTCTCCGGCATGAAGGGAGCCCATCAAAAATCCAGAAGAAGTATCAACTGTAACATGCAAATATTTTAATTTTCCAAATTCTGGCAAGTGTGTGACGTCCATCTGCCAAATATGGTTAGGTATCAATCCTCTAGGATTGACTCCAAGATTAACTTGTGGTAAAAAGGTCACACAATTTTGACATTGTTTTATTATTTGTCTAGCTTGTTCCTTAGTTATTTTAAAACGCTTTTGTAAAGTATTAGCATTGACATGGAACTTTTTATGAAAATTTATAGCTTCTTCTAGTGTAGAGAAAATATGTATGTCATGTGTAGTTTTATCTGCTAAATCATTGCCCAAACTAAGGGCTCCAGGCAATCCTGTATGTGCCCTGATATGTCCTATAAAGAATGGATCTTTTCTGTCCCAGATTAGACTTTGTATAGTGGAAAGCAAAGAGAAAACAGTAGAAGAAGGGGAAATCCTACCAGCATCTTCAAGAGATACTATAGCATTAACTACATACTGACTATCAGAAAATAAATTAAATACAGAATCTTTAAACATCACAAAAGCTTGTAAAACTGCATTAAGCTCTACCTTTTGAGCTGATTGTTTGGGTACTAAAAATGTAAAAGTTTGATCAGGGGTAACTACTGCTGCTGTACCATTATTTGACCCATCAGTGAATATATTTGGAGCATTCATGATAGGTGTTTTTCTTGTCATTTTTGGAAAAATTACAGGATGCAATGACCAAAAAGACAATAAAGGATTAGATGGTAAGTGGTTATCAAATGAAACATTAGATTTGCACATGATTATTGCCCAAGTATTTAACTCATTAGCTAACTCATCAATTTGATTCATAGTATATGGAGTAATAATTTTATTGGGAGAAATTCCAAACACTCCCTTTGCTGCTTTTATTCCTTTGAGTATTAATTGTCCTACAGCCTCAGGATACCTAGTAAGAATAGTGTTAGGAGAATAAGATAAATGTATCCATAATAATGGACCTTCTTGCCAAAATACTCCTGTAGGAATATTTTTTGTTGGTAGTACAATAAATAATAAAGGCAAACTTATATCAATTCTATCCAAATGCATATTTTCCATATATGTTTCAATGATTTTTAATGCCTTTCTTGCTTCAGGCGTTAACATTCGGGGTGAATTTGGATCTGATGGACCTTTTAGGATATCAAATAAAGGTCCCAACTCTCCTGTTGGTATACCTAAATAAGGCCTTATCCAATTTATGTCTCCTAATAACTTTTGAAAGTCATTAAGTGATTTGAGTTGATCTACTCGTATTTGAATTTTTGGTGGACGGACCATGGTTGAGGATAATAGAACTCCTAAATAATTAATTGGAAAATTTAATTGTACTTTATCTATTGCTATCTCTAGATTATAATTTTTTAATAAGTTTGTAAGTGTGGCATAACATTCTAGCAATGTGTTTTTATCTTTGTGTGCTAATAATACATCATCCATATAGTGAAATATTTGTAGTTCAGGATTTTGATTTCTAAGTGGCTGGATTACTTTGTTAACATAAATTTGACACATAGTTGGGCTGTTAGCCATCCCTTGAGGGAGTACTTTCCATTCATATCTCTGATCAGGACCTTCATGATTCAGTGCAGGGATAGTAAATGCAAAACGTGGACTATCCTCAGGATGAATTGGAATTGAAAAAAAACAATCTTTAATATCTATAACTAAAACATACCAGGTTTTTGGCAAAGCAGACAATTGAGGAATCCCTGATTGAGCAGGTCCCATAATAACCATCTCATTATTAATGGCTCTTAAATCTTGCAATAATCTCCATTTACCAGATTTCTTTTTGATGACAAAAATGGGAGTATTATGGGGAGATACAGAAGGTTGTATATGTCCTTCTGCTAATTGTTGTTTGACCAGGTCATGGGCTGCTTGTATCTTTTCTTTAGTCAGGGGCCACTGAGGAACCCATACTGGTCTTTCTGATTTCCAAGTAATTTTTATTGTCTCAGTGGCCCTTTCTGAAAATCCAACCCATGTCTGTCTGTTCCTTGATCTATTTGTATTGGTGCTGCTATACCTTGTTCTTGTTTTTCTAATCTTTTTCCTTTCCTAAAACCTTGTCTAGTCATAATAGTGGGTGCATTTTGGTTGATGTTATTTGTTAATGTCAAACCTAATTGATCTAGGACATCTCGTCCCCATAAATTTACGGGAAGATGATCCAATACATATGGCTGTATAGTTCCTTCACATCCTTCAGGATCCTTCCAATCTAATACCATTGCACTTCTATGGGGATTAGTCGCCACTCCTAGGCCTCGAAGCGTTTGAGTGGCTTGTTGTAATGGCCAATGTTTTGGCCATTCTTGACGAGAGATGATGCTAAGGTCTGCACCTGTATCCAGTAGCCCATTAAATTCATGTCCTTGAATATTTAGTTTTAGCATGGGGCGAGAATCTAAATTTAAAGAAAGCATAGCCCAATCTACACCTGTGGAGCCTAATCCCTTGGAACCTCTTTCTACAGTACGACTGGAAAATTTATCATGTAGGCTGGGTATTATTAGTAACTGTGCTATTCTATCTCCTGGTGAAATTACTGATATACCCTTTGGAGAACTGGCTATAATTTTTATTTCACCTTCATAATCGGGATCAATTACCCCAGGACTTATCATAAGTCCTTTTAGAGTAGAAGAGCTGCGTCCCAATAATAAGCCTACTGTTCCTTTGGGAAGAGGTCCTTTCACCCCTGTGGGAATGATTTGAACTCCCATCTCTGGAGTTAGTACTGCTCTGGCGGAGGCGCAGATGTCCAACCCTGCGCTCCCTCTGGTTTGTCTGATGAGGGATCTGATGGACAATGTGTCCTGGGCACTACCCTGATGGGGTTGCTGGGTTCCTCCAGTGCTCCGTATATTTGTGGTTTTGGGCCCCGGAGCATTGGGCCCCCCTGTCCATTTTTTGGCAATGGAGCCCGATGCCTTTCTCCACGATATCGTGGATAAACACCTGGTCCTTGTTCGTTTTTTGATAATGGAGTACCCTCTATGGTGGTTTGAGAACGGCATTCATTAGCCCAATGTCTCCCTCTACGGCATCGTGGGCAAATACCTGGTATTCTACTCCTTTGATACCTAGTTTTGTTAAACCCTCCTCCAATGGGGCAATTCCTTTTAAAATGTCCTGTTTGTTCACAATTGTAGCATGTTCTTGGCCTGGCATCTAAAGCCTGTTTTACTGCAGCTGCCACAATTTGCCCTTGTTCATTAATGTCTCTGGCATCTAAAGCCTGTTTTACTGCAGCTGCCACGACTTGCTCTTGTTCATTAATGTCTCTACATAATTTAATATATGTGTTTAAATCTTCATGTTTCCATGGTCTAATGATATCTCTGCACCAACGATTCGCTTGCTCATAAGCCAGGTGTTTTAGTAATGGCATTGCTTGTTCTGTATTCCCAAAAACTCTGGTAGCTGTTTGAATAAGCCTATCTACAAATTCAGCATAAGGTTCATTAGCTCCTTGTATTACCTTAGATAATTGAACTTGTAAACCTCCATGTCCTTGTAAAGTCTTCCATGCCTTAATTGCATCTGCAGCAATTTGTGCGTATACACCAGGATCATATGCAATTTGTTGCTGCTGATCCTCATAAGGTCCCTTTCCTAACAACATATCTAGATTTCTCTGAGGATAACCAGCTGCTGCATTTCGCCTAGCCGTCTCCTTGCAAAATTCCTCATTGGCAACCTTCCATAACAGGTATTGTCCTCCATTTAGCACAGCTTTACACATATTAGCCCAATCTGCTGGCGTCATGTTCAAGTTGTTAATGGATTCGACCATGCTTACAGTGAAGGGTGCTTGAGGACCATAGGTTGTTACAGCCTCTTTTAGCTGCTTCACTGTTTTGAAATTTAAAACTTGGTAAAATCGCTGCCCTCCTGCCTCAAATACAGGGCATGTTAATATTTGAGATCTTGTCTCAGGATCCCAACTATCAACTGCGGGGGTTGGGGACCTCCCAGCATATGGAGGTGGCCTTGTTAGTTGGACACTTACGTCCTCTGGTGATAGAAAGGTGTTAGTAGCAGTCTCCTGTTGTAACTTTCCCCCTGATGGCTTTTTCTGTTTTACACTTTCTTTCTCTGTCTGACTAGCTTGAGAGGCCTTCTCTTTTACTTGAATCTTTTCCTCTGTCTGACTAACTTGAGAGACCTTCTCTTTTACTTGAATCATTATGTCTTCTTCTTCCTCTACCATTGTCTGAACTGAAGGCTTTGGACTAAGCAAACAAGATATGAACGTCCACAATGGCAATGTGCCAACTGGCAGAGTCCCTGGGCTTTTCTTTTCTATTCTTTTTAAATCTTCACCATGATGGTTCCATTGTGATATATTTAACAACTCCTCCTTAAAAAGCCATGGGCTACATTTTTGTATTGTATCAACGTATGCCCTGATTGTTCTTGATTTTACTGAGATGCCTCCTTCCTCTAACAATTTACTTAACACTCTTTCAGTTTGTTTTTTACTAATTTCTGATCCCGTATTTCTACTATAATACAACTCAACAAGATAACGCCTAACAAAACTGAAACTGAGTGAAACAAAATTGGAACAACACAAAATCATTATAATAGCCTCCTGAAATGTCCATCCGTCCTTTCTCCCTATCTGTTCCTCAGATGTGAGCGGTTTTTCTTCCATCTTACACATCTCCAGGGACAGGCAACTTAAAACAAAAGTGAAACAAAATAACAAAAGAAGAATCTTAAAATGGCTACCCATCCTCTTGCCCTGCCCTCAGGGGCGAGCAGTTCACTTACCCTCAGTCGCTCCCCGTGCGAGCCACCAAATGCCGCAGTCTGGCTGGGCACAATTCAGGAGCCACTTGTCAAAAGAAACGAACTTTATTTTTAGAACCACACACCACACCACACAGCTCCTCAGGAAAAACCCTCAGAGCCCAACTGCCACCACGGGCTTCCCACAAGCCTCTCAACCTCCCCCACTCCTCTTGCTCTTGAGGCCGATTGGCTGGGTCGTGTGGGTGGAGCCAAAAAAGTCCCCCAATGAGCAGCTCCATGGTCTGAAAGGGTGGGGAAACAGCCCAATGAGCATCACCGCAGAGGAGCCAATCAGTTGGCAGCTAGAAGTTTGCTGGGGTCGCTGTGAGCCAATCATCAGCTGGCAGCTGGAAGTTTGCTGGCAGCTGGAAGTTTGCTGGGGCCCCTTCGGCTATGGCTCTCAACAGTTGGGCTGTTAGCCATCCCTTGAGGGAGTACTTTCCATTCATATCTCTGATCAGGACCTTCATGATTCAGTGCAGGGATAGTAAACGCAAAACTTGGACTATCCTCAGGATGAATTGGAATTGAAAAAAAAAAACAATCTTTAATATCTATAGCTAAAACATACCAGGTTTTTGGCAAAGCAGACAATTGAGGAATCCCCAATTGAGCAGGTCCCATAATAACCATCTCATTATTAATGGCTCTTAAATCTTGCAATAATCTCCATTTACCAGATTTCTTTTTAATGACAAAAATGGGAGTATTATGGGCTAATGAATGCCATTCTCAAACCACCATAGAGGGTACTCCGTTATCAAAAATCAGACAAGGATGATATCGAGAAGAAAGGCATCGGGCTCCATTGCCAAAAAACGGACAGGGGGGATCCTTCCAATCTAATAGCATTGCACTTCTATGGGAATTAGTTGCCACTCCTAGGCCTCGAAGCATTTGAGTGGCTTGTTGTAATGGCCAATGTTTCGGCCATTCTTGACGAGAGATGATGCTAAGGTCTCTACCTGTGTCCAGTAGCCCATTAAATTCATGTCCTTGAATATTTAGTTTTAGCATGGGGTGAGAATCTAAATGTAAAGACAGCATAGCCCATTCTACACCTGTAGAGCCTAATCCCCTGGAACCTCTTTCTATAGTACTACTGGAAAATTTATCATGCAGGCTGGGTATTATTAATAACTGTGCTATTCTATCTCCTGGTGAAATTATTGATATACCCTTTGGAGAACTGGCTATAATTTTTATTTCACCTTCATAATTGGGATCAATTACCCCAGGACTTATCATAAGTCCTTTTAGAGTAGAAGAACTGTGTCCTAACAATAAACCTACTGTTCCTTGGGGAAGAGTCCTTTTACTCCTGTGGGAATGATTTGAACTCCCATCTCTGGAGTTAGTACTGCTCTGGTGAAGGCGCAGATGTCCAACCCTGTGCTCCCTCTGGTTTGTCTGATGAGAGATCTGTTGGATAATGTGTCCTGGGCACCACCCTGATGGTGTTGCTGGGTTCCTCCAGTGCCCCGTATATTTGTGGTCGTGCACCCCGAAGCATTGGGCCCCCCTGTCCATTTTTTGGCAATGGAGCCCAATGCCTTTCTTCACCACATCGTCCTTGTCTGTTTTTTGATAATGGAGTACCCTCTATGGTGGTCTGAGAACGGCATTCATTAGCCCAATGTTTCCCTCTACGGCATCGTGGGCAAATACCCGGTATTATACCCCTTTGATACCTAGTTTTGTTAAACCCTCCTCCTATGGGGCAATTTCTTTTAAAATGTCCTGTTTGTTTACAATTGTAGCATGTTTTTGGCCTGGCGTCTAAAGCCTGTTGTACTGCAGCTGCCAAGACTTGCCCTTGTTCATTAATGTCTCTACATAATTTAATATATGTGTTTAAATCTTCATGTTTCCATGGTCTAATGACCTCTCTGCACCAATGATTTGCTTGCTCATAAGCCAGTTGTTTTATTAATGGCATTGCTTGTTCTGTATTCCCAAAAACTCTGGTAGCTGTTTGAATAAGCCTATCTACAAATTCAGCATAAGGTTCATTAGCTCCTTGTATTATTTTTAGATAATTGACCTTGTAAATCTCCATGTCCTTGTAAAGTCTTCCATACCCTAACTGCATCTGCAGCAATTTGTGAATATATGGCAGTATGCAATTTGTTGCTGCTGACCCTCATAAGGTCCCTTTCCTAACAACATATCTAGATTTCTCTGAGGATAACTGGCTGCTGCATTTCGCCTAGCCATCTCTGTGCAAAATTCCTCATTGGCAACCTTCCATAACAAATATTTCCCTCCATTTAGCACAGTTTTACACATACTAGCTCAATCTGCTGGCGTCATGTCCAAGTTGGTAATGGATTCGACCATGCTTACAGTGAAGGTTGCTTGGGGACCATAGGTTGTTACAGCCTCCTTTAACTGCTTCACTGTTTTGAAATCAAAAGCACGGTGAATTCGCTGCCCTCCTGCCTGCTCAAGTACAGGGCATGCCAATCTTTGAGATCCTGTCTCAGGATCTCATTTATCAACTACGGGGGTTGGGGGCCCCCCAGCATATGTTGTCTCTATAGGTGGAGCTGTTGGTTGGACATTTACGCCCTCTGGTGATAGAAAGGTGTCAGTAGCAGCCTCCTGTTGTAACTTTTTCCCTGATAGTCCTTCCTCCTTTAAATTTTCTTCCTCTGTCTGACTAGCTCGAGAGACCTTCTCTTTTGCTTGATCTAACATGTTTTCTACCATAGTCTGAACCTCTAACAATTTACTTAACACTCTTTCGGTTTGTTTTTTACTAATTTCTAATCTAAATAAAGATAAAACAACCCAACAAGATAACACAAAACAAAACAGAATGAAACCAAAACGGAACAAAAAAATCGTTGTATCAATTTTCCTCTTTTCTTGAAGTGTATTTTCGTGGTCTATCTCTCTCTCTTCCTCAGGGCCAAACAACTTCAAACCTTGAGCCAACCATTTTCCCCAGTTTGCCTGAGAAAATTCTAGGGACAGGCAGCTTGAAACAAAAGCGAAACAAAACAAAAGAAGAATCTTAAAATGGCTACCCATCCTCTCGCCCTGCTCTCAGGGGTGAGCAGTTTACCTTATCCCTTACCCTCAGTCATTCCCCGTACAGGCCACCAAATGCCACAGTCTGTCTGGGCACAATTCACGAGCCACTTATTAAGCAGGAACGAACTTTATTTTTTGAATGCACACTCCGCAGGCGAGCTCTTCAGGAATTCCCTCAGAGCCCAACTGCCACCACCGGCTCTCTCCCGGCCAGCCTCTCAACTGCTCTTGAGGCTGATTGGCTGGGTCACATGGGCAGAGCCAAAAGAGTCCCCCAATGAGCAGCTCCATGGTCTGAAAGGGCGGGGAAACAGCCCAATGAGCATCACCGCAAAGGAGCCAATCAGCTGGTTCTGGGGCCACTGCTGAGCCAATCAGCTGGTTGCTGGGGCCAGTTCAGCTGCGGCTCTCAACAGTAGAGGGGACTACCTCCTCCAGGAGTGAGACTCCTGGAGCCCAGGTTTCAGGGGGGAGCTCTGTACACCATTGCACCCAGGGTAGAGGGGACTCCCCCCTCCAGATGCTAGACACCTTAAGCCCGGGTGTCGGAGGTGGGGGAGATCTGTACACCAGAGCACCCAGGGCAAAGGGGACTCCCCTCTGGGGGGGGCAATGCCTCAAACCTTGGTGTCAGGGGGAGCTCCGCATTCCACTGTACCCTCGGAAGAGGGGCTCCCCATTCAGGGGGGGAAACCCCTCTAATGTGGGTGTTGGGGGGAACTCCACTTACCACTGGTCGCAGGGCAGAGTGAATTCCCCCCTCCAGGGTGGGGGCAACACCTCAAACCTTGGTGTCAGGGGGAGCTCCACATACTACAGCACCCAGGACAGTGGGTTTTCCCCCTCAGGGTGGGTAGCGAACCCTGGAACCTTTGTGTTTATGGGAGCTCTGCATGCCACCAAATGCAGGGAAGAGGGGACTACACTCTGGGGGAGGTGGCAGGGGACAACCCCTCGAACCTGGGTGTCAAGGGGAACTCCGCATACCACCGCACCCAGGGCAGAGGGGACTTTCCCCTTAGTGGGGGTGGTGACCACTCAATCCTGGGTGTCCGTGGGAGCTCCGCATTCAAAATTGTTAACTCACTTCCCTCTTAAATATAGGCCTTCCCCAATGCTCCATCTTGAGCCTTCTTCTCATAGCACTCTTTAATTATGGTTTTATCTACCCCTATAGCTTCATTTATCCTTTTTCTTCCCAGTCCTAACTTCTCTTTTCATCCTACACTGGTATTTGTACCAATAGAAACACATTTAACTAGATATCATACTAGTACCTTAAACTCCAAGTGACCAGTGGTCAATTCATTATTGACCCCTTCAGGACTATTTTTTCTCTGGATTCCATTTTTTAAAAATGGTATGACCTGGCTTAAAAAATTTAACTCAGCTTGTTCTTCCTTACTTTCTCAGAATAAGTCACTGAGGTTCGTCACTTATTTCTTAGGAATATTCCTCAGAAATCTAAGCATCCCATTAACACAGACATGCAGGAATTTGAACAATAGTTTGGCATTCTGTACTTATTTCTCAGCCCTTCTGAGATCCCTTGGGGCTTGAAATACTCCCCAAAGTAGCAGTAAAATCCCTTTTCACTGGAAACAGGTGTTGTACAAGGCAGAGATGGAAAGGGCATGGTCAGCAGCAGCTCACGTTGAAGAAATCCTGACAAAAGCCCAATGAAACATTTCTTCCAACCTGCCTCAGTGCTCAGAGCTGGCCATTATATCAGTTTTCTCATTTGTAAAGTTGGATGATAGGATTTTCCTGATGGTTTTGAAGATTGAATGTTAATACATATAAAGCTCTTACAACAACTCTGGCACCTATTATGCCAGATAAGTGTTAGATACTACTAGTATTGTTATGGTATTATGATGATATCTGGATTAGACTCAAGATTAACATGTGGGGTAGTCTCATTCCATGGACTTTGGGAGTCACATTAACAGCCAGTACTTTATAATATGTGCCAGGCACCATTCTAAATACCTTACATGCATTGTTTCTCTTAGTTTTCACTAACAGTATTATTAAGAAGCTTAAGACTTGTTATTTTCCACATTATATGCATGAGGAAACTGATGCCTAATTCCAGCTATCTTCTCTGTGTAGGTCTCAGGAAAGCAGTCAAGAAAACAGTCATAGAATGAGGTAGACTTGTATGTAGTAATTATGTTGTTAATGAATAAATTGAGTTTTAAAAAACACTATTCAGAGCAGAATGGATGATCCCATTTGTTTTAAGAACAAGTTCTGTTACATATCTATAAATTTATACAACAGTTTCTGAAATACAAAATAAATTGGTAATAGAGATTGCTTCTGTGTTGTGTGTGACTTACTTATTTCCTATCCTTCAGGACTGTTGGGATATATATACACAGACATTTGCATTACTTTTATAATTTCTAAACCAGATTTATTTTTAAGGCAAACATGAGTGAATTAGATCTACATGTCCCAATATGAAACATGTTCTACATATATAATTTCTAAAAAGCAATGTGCACCAGAGTACACATAGAAGAAAGGTGTGAATATACTTTGTATACAACCAGAAAAAAAGAATGCATGAATAGATACATTACAGGAATATAAAATTCCTGAAAGCATATACAAAAGTATTTAAGATTGAGAGAAAGAGGTCAGGGTGAGGGAAAGGGGACATTTACTACTCACTTTTTATCATACTATGTATTTGATTTTTAAAACCATACTATTTAATTTATCATAGGGAGAAAAATGTATTTTTATTTTGAAAAAGAGAGCTGCTATGGTATTAAAATCAGGGCCTAGAGAAGGGAGGGGAGGGGGTCTGGGAGTAGGAAGGACAGTGGAATCAACTGGACATGATTACCCAATGTGCATGTATGATTACATAAGCGGTGTGAATCTACAACATGTACAACCAGATGAATGAGAAGTTATAGTCCATTTGTGTATGATGTGTCAAATGCATTCTGTCACATATAACTAATTAGAAAAAATTTTAAAACTCAGGGCCTAAAGCCTGTCTCCAAGTTTGCAGGCTTCATTTGCTTCATAGCTATAATCAGGGCCAAGCAGTGTCCTCAAGCTGAAGGAAAATGACAGCCCAGGGCCCCTGATCCTGGTAGTCCTCCCAACCAGACTCAGCAGCCTCTGCTGTCCTAAACCTGTGGCATCCTTCTGGCTCCATCCAAGAAGGAGGAGAAAAATACTAATAGGGGCTCACATGACTCTCTCCACTTGACATCTGCCCTCCACCTGATTCTATTGAGAGTTTTAGACCAATGGATTTCAGGATAGAGCAAAAGGGTAGATTCACATATAAGAATAATAAAATAATGTACTCACTCCTGGTTTATGAGGAGGTGTAGAAGATGAGAAACAGCAATGTGTGTACAATCAAGAAGGGGAAAGCACTCATCACAGTGAAGGACATAAGTCTTTAGCAGAGGTGAATAGAGACAGGCAGACAGATGTGGCACATGATGCAGAAGCCTCATGTGCTATGGAATGGGGAAATTAGTGTCCTAATGTTAAGAGTACCAGGACTAGGGAATTTCCATAGGAATCACTGACTGCCTTCCTTTCGGCACTGTTCAACTGCTGATAGATAAAATGTGCATGTATGTGTATTGGGTGGGGAGGTGGAATGGAGGGGAAAACAGAATTCCTTCTGCCTTTTTACACTGAACTATCCCCAAACTCAGACATTTTCTGAGGAAAAGAAATTCACCACTTATTGCAATGCTGTCTTAACAGGTCTCCACCATTGCTAAGAAATAACCAGGACTTCCCAAGGCACAATGGACACAGAGTAATAAGGACTAGTGGTTTGGTCTCTCCCCCATCCTCATACCATTCCCAGCCATACCCAGCCTGTTATAAAGTATATATCCTGCCAATGATGTCTATAAAATACACTGTATCCAACAAAAATCAATTCTGCTAGGAATTATGTAGGCCTAGTGACACAGAAACAAGGGAGAATAAGTGCAATTCTCAGCACCAGTGGCGCATCTACCTTCATGGCTCTGTGCCTACTTTCTCCATAGTCTCAACCCATATGTATTTGAATACATAATATCCATTCCTAAAAAGACAAAGTAGGATATTATGTGAAACCTTGGAATCTGGAGTTAGGCATTTTAGCTATGAGTAACCAGAGAAACAAAGACTGAGATAGATTCTTACCTGCAGTTTTTGGTTACACACTCTATGCTATAAATGTGGGAACCTGAAAAGGTTTGCTATCAAATATTCTCAATCCTAGAGAATGTTACCTAGAACTTCTTGAGACTCTCATTCCACCAAATGATTTCACCACCTAAAGCCTTATTCATAGCTTCAAAGACATGGGTATCTTTATTTGAGTATGTCAAGGTCTGAAAAAAAAAATGGAAAAGGGCGAAAGCACAGTCAATTTCATGTTCAGCTCCCATCTCACCTACCTCCTAATCCTTAACATTGTAAAGGTTTTTTCAGACTTATCAGCTGAGACATCAGCAGCATCAGGAAAACATGGCATGACTCCAGTAAGAGCAGCAAGCAGGTATCAGCTGAGCTTGTATCATCTCAGTGAAAGGTAATACAGTTACTGAGTCTCCTTATACTCTGTTGCCCAATACCTACACCCACACTTGAGATTGTTCTTCCTACCTAATAGACATTGTTCAAGTATCTGGTACATTTTTGGTGTGTGGAAATGCTTTTTCCTCTGTTCCTCCCTTCTTGTTTTCTCTGATATTTTTACATTGGCCCTTCTGGGTCACTAAAGCCAAGGTCTGTTTTCTTCTTTTGAACATAGAGTCACACAAATCTATAAGGATGAGAAACTGATAAAAGCATCTGAATTGGGAAGAGGACAATGGGGGCAAGATCTTTTCCTTCCACATTAACACTACTAATTTACTCTACTTGCAAGTGGAATTATACATGTAATAGATAGATATATTGGCATGGGGCTGAGGGCATGTGTGTTTGTATGCATATATGTATTTAAGTATATATACATTCTGGTTTCTAATTCTCATCCCAAGAAATAGTCTTTTTCCTGGGCAAATTCACTTACATCATTTGAACAAATAAATGAGTATGGAGGACATAGAGCTATGGCTCTGGGAGACAAGCCTCAGTGAAAAGGGACTAAAAGTGAAATAGTACAGGAATGATGGAGCAAGGACCTCCAAAAATCTGCTCCCCAATAAAAATAAGAGCATCAATAATAAATTGTCCAAATCGACGTTTTCAGAACTCTGCAATTAATTAAAGGCTTGTGACAGTCCAAGGAGCATTTGTTCAAAATGACTGAACCTTTTATAAGAATTGTGAGCTTTGTGAAATTTTCAGTTGTCCTATTCCAATCCCTGTATTCCCAGCTGTACAGTAGCTTGTAGTAGTACTGACAACTACAGTAATTGTGAAAATCAGTAGCCTAGCAGTCACTAGAGGGAGAGGCTGAATTGGACATCCCCCAAAAGTCCCATTTTCAGAAAATTATCACTATCTGACCTGTGGAGAAGTTTCTTGGCAGTGCCTACTCATATGATTCATCTTTATTTGATCTGTATCAGAACTTGCTCCATACAAAAAGCCTTTTTTGTTTTAATCCTTTATTTTTACAGCAGTCTTAGGTTTATAGGAAAATTGAGCAGATGGTACAAAGTGTTGAGACAGATGCTTAGCAAAATGGTGGATAGGACTCTTCAGGAATCAGCTGTCTGTAGAAATATCAATTTGAAAATGATCCACACACAAAATACCTTTACAAGAGTTAAGGAAACCAGATAAGAGATCATGTTACATGAGTATAGCACAGAAATTTAAAAAAACACATTGAAGAGGGCACAAAGGACAATTTTACATTGTCTGTATCATCCCCCTCCCACAACATGAGACTACACAGTGTAGAGAGAGACATCCTCTACTTGTATAGGAGAGGGGACCAAGCACTGGACTTTGCTTTGAAATCTAATACTGTAAAACCCAGCATCAGGCAAGCCCCTGGTGCTTTGGGTAGACAAGAGAGTCGTGCTCTCAGCCTGTCCTAGTAGCAGGCTAGATACCACAATCCCACGCTCTAGGCCTGCACACCTAACTATCTCTTCACTGCTAGGTTGACTTCAATAACCCCAGGTTCTAGATCACTCTTAATCCTAGATCAATGCTGGTGTACCAGGCTTTAGGCCCAGAACAGCACCAAGCAAGTCCCCACAGCCTCAGTCTCCAGGCCACCCCAGAACCAGGCCAGCCTCACTCAGCAGCCCCAGGATCCACACCACCCTCAGCACCTGACACCCATCACCCCAGTATCAGGCCACATCTTACAGCCCTAGTCATCAGCCTACCACCCATGGACTCGGCCTCCAGGCGGGTGAGGCCTTTTAGCTCCAGGCTCCAGGTCCACCTCAGATTACCAATTAGCCCAGAACCAAGTAGGCCCACAGAGCCCTAGGCTGCAGGCCTGCTCTTATGTCATATCAGCATATCTGCTCTCAAGAACTAGGCCAAAACCCAGGGATACAATATCTACACCTACCCTGCATTGTAATGTTCCCTATAGCCCTAATACACTCAAAGCTGACCCCTAAAGCCCCAGGACCCAGGCCAGCCCTTACAAACCTAGCCTCCAGTATACTTTGCTTTTAGCCTGGCCTCTATGGACACAAACTCCATGTCATCCCCCTAATGACAAACCCCATGGCCATAAGCACTGGCACATCACATGTGATCTCAGGCTACAGGTCAGCCTTAGGCTCTATACTTGCCTCAGCACCAAGCTGACTCCAGGCTACAGGAGTCTCAGGGTCCAGGCCAGTTCCAGTAGACCCAGGGTACAAGTTCATCCCAGTAGACCTTGATGCCAGGCCAGCATCCATGGACTGAAACTCTAGGACCACCCACACAAATCCAAGGTCTAAATTCAACTCTGTGAACATAGGACCCAGGCTTGGCCTCAAAGACTTAGACTCAAGACCAATGTAGTGCCTGGGTAGGCCCTGAAGACTCAAGTTCAAGGACTATCCTAGTGTGAAGCAAGGCCCTATGGACCCCTGCTTAAGAATGTCTCCAAGAGATACAGGATCTAAGCCTACCCAAAGCAGATGCAATAAAAAGCTCCAGTCCAGTAGATCCAGGCTGCAGGTACACCCACTGGCTGACTCAGCTACCAAAAGAGAACAGGAGTAGCTATATTTAAATCAGATCAAAGTAGACTGCGATTAAAAAAAAAAGTAAAACAAGACAAATAAGATCTTTATAAAATGATAAAGGGGTCAATTCAGACAGAGCACATAACAATTGTAAACACATGTGCACCAACATCAGAGCACCTAAAAATACAGGACAAATGTTAATGGGTCCGAAGGAAGAGTCAGACTGAAATATAGTAATAGTAGGGGACTTCAATACCCTTTTAATGTACTTTCAGAAGTGGAAGAATCATCCAGAGAGAGACATGATGAGAAAAATTGGACTTAAACTTTACCCTAGACCAAATGGACTTAACAGACCTATATAGGACCTTCCATCTCAAGGCAGCAGAACATACACTCTTATTAAGTACACATAGACCATTCTCTAGGATAAACCATGTAGTAGATCTCAAAAAAAAAAAAAACTCTCAACAAATTCAAAAAAAATCAAAAAATTCACAGCAAGTGTTTTTTTCTGAGCACAATGCCATGAAACTAGAACAGGAAAAACTTTAGCAATTATACACTAAAGCAGAAAAAGGCGCAAGGCCAGGAACCACAGAACAAGAATACTAGGGCATTCAAAGGAGTTTTACTGGGAAGGGGGAGGCGCTCCGGGTCCAGGTTCACTGGTCAATGAACAAATGAGGGGAAGTCGTGAGTGCTCAGGCAGAACCATACCCAGTTAGGTCCCTAGAGGAAGGAGGGCTAGGCCAACTGCATTGTTACTACCCTTAGCGGGTTGGCCAAACAGAGTTTAGGGGCCGGGTCACTTCAGCCAGGTGAAAAGTCCCGGCCCATGGCTGCCATGGGATGGCAAGGGGGAAGGGAGAGGGAAGGGAAAGTTGTTGACAGATAACACACATACATGGAAATTTAGACAACAACCAGGAGGTCAATGAAGAAATTAAAAGGGAAATTTAAAAATATCTTGAGACAAATGAAAATGAACATACAATGTGCCAACACTTATGAAATATAGCAGTAAATTCCCACATCAAAAAATAAGATGGATCTCAAATAAATATCCTAATACCACAGCTCAAGGATCTAGAAAAAAAGAGCGAACTAAAACCAAAGTTACTAGAAGGAAATATGTAATAAAGATCACAGAAGGAATAAATAAAATATAGATTAGAAAAACAATAGAAAGGATTAACCAAACTAAGAGTTGGTGGGCTTTCTATTATACATTGGAAACTTTAATTTCTTACTCTTTAAAAAATGTATGTACAGGATTAGTAACGTACACAAACTTGGGTGATGAGATAAAACTGGTAAGTCTTTACTTGATTTTAAAAAAGAAGACTCAAATGAAATTCAAAATTAAAATGGAGGCATTGCATCTGGCAGCACAGAAACACAAAGGTCCATACAAGACAATCACACAATTATATACCAACAAATTAAATGAGCTAGAAGAAATACAAAAATTTGGAGAGACACACAGCTTACCGAGACTGAATCAGGAGAAACAGAAAATTTGAATAGAACAATAAAAAGGAAGAAGATTGAATTAGTAATAAAATGACTCCCATCAGAGAAAAGTCCAGGAGCTGAGAGCTTCACAGCTGGATTCTACAAAATATGAACATTCTTCACACAACTCAAAAATGGAGTTCTGAAACTTATTTGGAAAAAGAAAAGATCCAGAATAGCCAAAACTATTCTAAGCAAGAAGAGCAAGGTTGGAGGCATCACAATATCAAATATTTGAAGAAGAAATAATACCAACATGTTTCAAATATCCAAAAAATTGAAGAGGAAGGAATTTTTTTCAAACTCATTCTACATGGCCAGCATGAACCTGTATCAAATCCAGATCAAGAATGGGGGAAAGAACGAAGGAAGCAAGCTACAAGTCAATATTCCAGATGAATACAGAGGCAAAAGTCCTCAACAATGTACTGAAAATTGACTTCAAACCACACTAAAAAGACCATGATCAAATGGGATTTATCCCCACAATGCAGGAATGCTTCAACATAAGCAAATCTGTAACTGTGGCAAACCCCATTAACAGAATAAAGGACAAAAATCATATGATCATCTCAATAAATAGAGAAAAAGCATTTGATAAAATACAACATGCATTTATGTTAAAAAAATAACAAATTTGGTATAGGAGAAATGTACCTCCACACATATGGCAATTCCACAGCAAACATCATACCGAGATAAAGGGGGATATTTTTTCCTATAAGATCAGGAACAAGACAAGGTTGCCCACTCTTACTGTAGCAGTGGTCCACTTTATGTTTTGAACATAGCTCTTCCTGCTCTGCCACTGCAGCTTATTTTTTAAAAGAACACATTTCATTTCTTTTTCTTTCCTTGCTCCTCCCTATCCTCTCCCTAATCTCAGGGGAAACAGGATTACCTTTCTTTCCCATCCTAGGCAGAGGGTGCTTGAGCACACATCTACCATGAAGTAATCCAGACCTTGTAGATGGCACTAGAAGATCTCAGAAATGACTATCTCCCAAATTAACAAGTCAATTACAACTCCAACAGAGAACATGTGGAATCTAGTCTTTGAGTCACCTCTTTAAAAGCCCCCCTGTTCCTGTTGATGGGCAGAATCACAGCCTTTGGGAAAGGAGTCCCCTTTGCTTCTCCTTTGGTACCAAAGCAATAAGCTTTCCTTTTCCCTTTTTCTCAAAACTGCATCCTCGAGATCATGTTCCTGGATGCTCTGTGAAGTGAAATCAAGAAAACTGGCAGGCAGCTTCTCAGCAGCAAAGTGGGTGAACAAAAAACCAGGGGGACTTTACTAGAATTTAAAACTGAACATTCAAATCAGGTCAGGGACTCAGGAGTTTGGATATAATAAGAAAGAAATCCCCAGCAGCACAGCCAGCCCAGAAGCTCCAGCCAGAGTGGTTTCTCTGTGGGCATAGTAGAGGGATAAAGGAATTAAAGGAACCCACACTTTTGGGAGGCCTGAGGTACGTCTGGGTATGGAGCCTTTAAAGACCAAGAACATCGCCTGACAAACCTGAAAGATGTGTTGCATGATGTCTGTGTGTGGGGAAAGAAGCTGCCATCTCTCTACCTGGTGTGCGGAGAGAGAACAGAGGAAGGAACCATTCTGTAGCTGCGGCATGGGGCCAGGAACAGAGGAAGCCAATTCCTGGCAAACCCAAGTTTGGCCTGAAATGCAGACCCAGTAAACACAGGCTAAATGACATAGAGTGTGCTTAAGTGACCAGGAAAAAACCAAATGTGGAGAGAGGTTTACACAGGGGAAAACTGGTTGTGGAAACCCACCCAGCTCTACCCTCCCCCTCCAATCTGACTGCTTGCAGGACTTACTGGGAGAGATGAATCTGGCTGGGGAATTGGAAGGACAGGGACAGGCGAAATTGTTTGGAGACTGAACCCACGACCAGGAAATGTGGGATCTGCAGGTGATGTAGGGGACTCAGAATTGGGTCCCCCACCATGTGAGTGGAACTCAGGGGAGATTCCTAGGGTAAAATCTTCCAGCAAGGACCAGCAACAACTGGAGGTGCTGGAGGTGTGCCGATTTAAAATCTCCAGACCAATTGGCATTCAGCAAAGACCCTGGAGCCCACCTAGGCCTAAACCCTGCCTCCAGGAATTCCACCTATGGGTTACCTATCTTGCTCCAGCAAGCCAGAGGTGGAGCATCACACTCTAGAAGACCCCAGCTAACACTACTGAGAAGTGAAGCTGAGAATATTTTCAACTCCGATGGAAAGAATTCTTTAATTTTTCAACAAGATTTTTTCCTTTTCTGTTTTTTTAAATTCTTTTTCACTGTTTCATTGTGACCTTAATGGTACATGCACATTTATATACTTTCCTACATTTTCTTCTCATCTCGAGCATCTTTGAAGCCAGTTATTTTACATAGATTAGCTTTTTGTGAACTTGGATATTTGACTAGTATATTTTAGTTTTATTTTGTATAATTTTTCTTTTTAATTTTAATTTTTGATTAATATTTTTTTCTCCAGTTTCCCTTGTTCTCTTTTCTTCTGCCAATAGCCAATATCTATTGTTCTCTCTTTGACTCTTCCTTTAAACTTTTTCTTCTGTGTACTCTTCTCCTCCCTCACAATCATCACATCCTATATCACCTCTGTTCACTCCCTGTCCACCATTTGAAAATATAAACCATTTTGCAAACTTGCTGTTTTTATAATAGGCAATAACTGATCATATCATTTCTGTTTATTGTGATAATTATCATTATAGACATTGTAGTAGGAACTACTTGGTTAATGCTGTAATTTGTTTGCATTGGTTAAAGTTATTTTTCTCCCCCTAAACAATGAAGTACTGGAAACCTCCAGGGATACTATACGTCCACAGGGGAAAAACTCTACTGCCTCTGATCCATACTGTTAGATGGGTAGACACACAAACAATATGAAAAACCAAGGGAACAAATCACCCCAAGCAAACCAAGATACTCCAATAACAGAATCCATCAACACCATAGTGGAAGAAATGTCAGAGAAGGAGTTTGGAGTGTACACAGTTACATAGTTAACTGATCTCCAAAGTAAAGGATACTGTAAGAGCAAATACAGGAAGCAAAAGATCACTTCAATAAAGAGATAGAGATTCTGACAAAAACCAAACATAAATCCTTGAAATGAGGAAACAATAAACCAAATTAAAAACTCAATAGAAGGCATCACAAACAGAATAAACCACTTGGAAGAGAGAACCTCAGGCAGTGAGGACAAAATATGTAATCTTGAAAATAAAGTGGACCATAGAGAGAAGGAGCTAAGAAACCATGAGCAGAACTTCCAGGAACTATGGGATAACATGAAAGAACCAAATTTAAGACTGATCAGGATGGATGAAGGCACAGAGATACAAACCAAAGGGATGCACAATCTTTTCAAAGAAATAATATCAGGAAATTTCCCTAATCTAAAGAATAAGATAGAAAATCAAATACAAGAGGCTTACAGGATGCCAAATGTTCCAAATTACAACAGACCCAATCAAGGCACATTATAATGAAATACCTAGACCTTTGTTCACCATGCCCCACTGCAGTAGTGATCTCCTCCCAGGTAGACACTGCTGCACTGTAGACCACATCGTGCTCTGTGAAACTGGTCTGTTCCTGGCAGAGGCACACAAGCAGATGAGAGTTTTAAAGGATTTTAGATTGTTGGAGCCTAGCCAGTGTGCAAGAACTAAAATTACTCTTCAAAAGGGAAAACAATACAATCTGGACAACATAGACACCATGTCGATTATATTATCAAAAATGTCTGGACTTGCAAAGGAACAGGAACAATCCACCTGTGTCAAAAGAAAGCAGCTAATAGGAAGTGATGAGGAGATACCTCCAATGTTAGATTTCAAGTACAAAGATTATATATCAACAACTATTATGGAGAAATTTAAGGTCTTGTTGGAAATGCAGGACCTGATGTTTTTTGAGATGAGGGAAACCCTGAAAAGTGACCTAAAGGAAATGTTAGTAAAAAGTGAGATATCTGAAACAAAAGATACAGAGCACTGTGGTAGCAGGGAAGAGTGGCAGGAAGTGAAAGATTTAGCTTCACAAAAAAACAGAGTTGGGGGAACAAGAAGAAAAAAATTCTAAAATAGCTGAGTGTACTGAAAACATAACTTTTAGAAGCAGGAAAATAGATGAGCCAAGTGGTAAATAGGACAATGCGAAGATGTCCACTAGCAATCAAGGTAAGGAATTTTCCCAGAAGGAGCCCCAAAGTTACCAAGCCATTGGAGGGATGGCAGAAGCCTCAGATATTAACGATGACACATGTAGAAATGGCAGTCACCATATACAACTGCCCAACAAAGAGAAGAGAAAGAAAAGGGAGGATGGAGCTGCAAAAGAAATGGAAGAAGAAAACCTCCAGAGCTTCAGTAACAAAGAGAAGACTGTCAAAGCATCAAGAGAAGAAGAAACTCTGATGGATGAAGGAGCCGTGCTCACCCTGGCTGCAGACCCTCTGGCATCAGCCACCTTGGAAGTCAATAAGCAGTGGGGTGACATCTTCAACATTTTGAGAGAAAATTACTTTGAACCAGAATTTCTGTGTGAGGTCAAATTATCATTTAAATGTGATGATGAAATGAAGACATTTTCAGACCTGCAAAGTTTACAAAAATTTACCAACCAAAAACCTGTCATAGAAGAATCACTGAATTGTGTAGTCAATAAGGTAAAACCAAATCCAGGAGGAGGATGTGGGATCCCCCCATAAAAGGGGGTAAAGCTCTAGTAAATTCAAAACATGAAGCTGGAGGAACAGCAAGTGATGGCTTGCATTCCTTATTCATCAAAGAGTTAAAAGTCTCTAGGCCAGAAGTGAAGAGCTTAAAGACTTGGGAGGAAGAGATTTTGGAGTGGAAGGATAAAGGAATCCCTACCTTTGAGGTAACACAGAGACCCACGAGGACAACTTCTTTTATGTGAGGGCAGAAGAGGAAGAAGGGTCCTGTGACATGGAAGAGGAGGGAGAAGAGGAAATGGAAGAAGGGGAGACCTCTGGGGAAGAGGAGGAGGAGTGGTGGGAGGAGGAGGGCAAAGATAACTCAATATTATGTGAGAAACGGGACTCAACCTGTCGCCGTGTTCCTGCGACAAATGTAATGGGAAAGATGGGAGCTGATGAAGAGATTATGGTTTTCAGTAACGGAATTCTGAGAATGAGGAGGAAGAGGAAGTAGGAGGGTTTTTTTACACGGGACTCTTCAAACACAAACATCCAAAAACACAGACCTAATCCAGGAAAGAGAAAGAAACTATAGAACGACTGTGATCAGTATCTTCAGAGAGATGGGAGAAGAGATTGGAAAAATTTAAAAATGCCTTCCAGGAGACCCTCATTGTTACACAAAATTGCATATAAGAGTTTGTGAGGGGAAAGGGGAAAAAAAAACAAGGGAGAGAATTAAACAACAGCAGATGGGGTAGAGAGGGAAGATGAGAGGGAAGGGGAGGGGGGATAGTAGGGGATAGGAAAGGTAGCAGAATACAACAGTCACTAATATGGTATTATGTAAAAATGTGGATGAGTAACCGATGTGATTCTGCAACTTGTAGTTGGGGTAAAAAATGGGAGTTCATAACCCACTTGAATCAAATGTATGGAAGATGATATGTCATGAGCTTTGTAATGTTTTGAACAACCAATAAAAAAAATAATAAAATAAAAAATAAAAAAAATAAATAAAAATGCCTTCCAGATATCTTGGAAACTAACAATTCAATAGATGATCTGAGTAGTAGAATAGACATCCTTGAAGAAAGATTGAGCAATCTAGATGATGAAATGGAAGAATTCTCTAAGGATGCCATACAGATGGCCAAGCAGATAATTAATAAAGAAATGCTAAGGGAGAGAGTGCCAACATCCGTTTGATAGGAATTCCAGAAAAAGATAGTGAAGAGAATGGATCAGAGGACATACTGAAGCAAATAACTGAAGAAAATTTTCCAGAACTTCGGGATTCTAGGATTGGAAACTAGAAAAGATGAAAGATAGTTACAGGCATGGAAATATATTTTAGTGCAGAAAATTGGAAGGTAAAAGCAACGTTTCAGGATGAGAAAGTATTTTGTCTGGTAAAGTAATATTCTTGTGCTAAAGTCCAGGATGAAAGAGGACAAAACTAAGGATAGTAAATAAGTTGTGAATGTTTAAGTCGCAGAAGGTTCGTGGATGGTAAACCTCAACAAGTTTGTGTTTGTGATTAAATTGGCTAAATTAGCACAAATTTATTTAAAGTTATTGTACTGATATACAGCAAAGTCTGAAACATTGATCTGCTCTTAACTGTCAAGCCAATTTTCTTGTACTTGTTAGGTTTTATTACTTGGAGGAACTAAGTCTTAAAGGAATTAGGGTTTGTACCTTTTTTTGATAATGTATTTTGTTATTTGTTCTATTAGTTATACATGACAGTAGAATGCACTTTGATATATTATATAGATGGAGCATAATTTCTCATTTTCTGGTTGTACACGATGTAGAATCTCACCTGTTGTATAGTTATATAGGTACATAGGTATAATAGTGTGTGATTCATTCTACAGTCCTTCCTACCCCAGTGCTCCTCCCCTCCCTTTACTCCCCTCTATGGAGTCTAAAGTAACTACTCTTCCCCAGCTCCCGGCATTGTGAATTAGCATGGGCATGTCAGAGAAAATATTGTTACCATACACTCTGGATTCTAAATCCTACTTTTAAAGTCATAAATGATTACTTTATAACTGGTTAAAGAAACCTCTTAGTGTATCCACTATATTGTTATAACTTAAATGTATGTGACTAGTATATGTACGCATCTGAGAAGTATATCTGTCTAAGCCTTGTCTAAGTGTTATGTAAAAGTTTACAAAATGAAAGTTGATGTACGTTTACCAGCAAGATAACCAATAAGTGCTCTTTTATGCATTGTATCTTACATAGGAGGGCCACACTGTCATTTGAAGACCTTACATCTGTTTGCTTTAACTATGTCAATTTCTGATCATTAACACTGTTTCCTAAGTGTATAAGATTTCAGGCTATTCTTTGATTTTTATTAACCCAGGCAGACCTGTGATTCTTGTTACCATATACTCTGGATTCTAAATTCTACTTTAAAAAAAGTTAAACTTGGGTAAATGTAAATCTTACGGCAGCCCTTTGCAAAGATGGTGTTATCCAAACTAAAAATCACTTATAGCAAAATCTTGGATTTGTCTAGAAATAACACACTTGATTGGTATCTATTCATGTCCTTTGATGTTTTATAGCAGGATGAAGTTAGCAGTTGTCAATAAGTTATATACAGAATTTTGTGTTCCTCTTCAGAATGGAATTAGAATTAAAGTCCATTTTTGGAAGATAAGGAGAGCCTGATCTGTTTAAAGGCGACACTGTAAAACATGGAAGTATTCTGTACTTTTTCCGCAAAAAGGTCTTAGCTTTTCTTTGATTCATGTTTCAGATATAATATTATCTTGTTATGTGTGAAGAGCCCCACCTTAACCTGAGCCAAACCTCTGCCTTCGACCTTAATACATGTTAGAAGGGCTCCAAACTAGGCTAGACTTCAACTCATTTAACGATGTGCTCAAAATACTGATTTCTGTTGTAAAAATTACTGTGATCTCAAACAGGGGATATAATGTATAACTTGAGAAACCAACTTCTACTTCAGAGCAAAGCCTGTCCAAGGAAGGGGGTGTGACCCTTGTCCTTGGAAAGACCCCAGAGCACTCCTAGGCACATACCCACCCTGCTGAGTTGTTTATCTACAAATAACAGGAGAGATCTGCAGAGCCAGGTGTCCCTGACTCAGTAAGGCTAGGTGAGGACCCATAGCAACCCCCTGGCAACCACCAATCAGCATGAGACAGGGAAAATACCTGGGATGCCAGATGACCGACCCTCCCAGTAGTTTATGGTGATTGATAACATGTTGGGAAATTTTGTAGTTCAGCACATACTCCCCTCGTGGCTTAAACCAATCAGTTCAAATGAATCCTCCTCTTGTACTAACCAATCACCCTTACCCAACTTGTTCCCACCAGTGAATGTGCTAATCATGTTTTAGATTTGTTTGATGATTTTCCACTGTGTGTGATGATTTGCTAAGAGATGCTATGATGTATGTGAAGTCCCTGCCTTCCGCAAAGAGTGTATAAAACTGCTGCAAACCCTGACCTCGGGGCCTCTCAGAGTCACCAGTTGCTGTGTGTGGGTGGAGGACCAAGCTAGCTCACAGTAAACACCTCTTTGCTGCTTACATCGATCTTGGTCTCTGGTGGTCTTTTGGGGGGGTCCCGAATTCGAGCATAACACACTAACTAAAGGTTCAAAATTTAAAGAGCCATTTTTCTTGGTTCATAGCTATTAAACAAACTGAATGTGTTTTTGCTCTTTTAATTTCATTTTGCATTTTCCTTGTAAAATTTATAAATGCTGCCCATTAGTGTTTTGCAGAGGTATTTCTTTAAAAAAAAAAAAAAAAAGAACCAACAAAACTTGAGATATAAGCCATCCAGTATAGGACAGAAAATATAAAATGCTGACTTCCAGTACTAAATACTAACCACAATTAAATGAAAGAGGTAACTGTAAAATTATAGATATTGAAGTTATAACCTATAACTCCCTCTTGAAGACTGGTAAAACTGGCTTGCTGGGTGTTTTAAACCAAAATCTTGGAGACCAATGTGAGGAATAAAAGTGCCAAGGAAAAAGCAGCCAACATTTCGGCCCTTGTCCTCTAAGGTCATCCAGGACCCAGAGAATGCTGGGACCCCTCTCTGGGCCCTGCAACTCTGATAAGTCACCCAAGCTGCTGATCAGTGAGATCAAGGGGACCCTAGAGAACAGGAAGCCAACCAGTGCAATTTCTACAAAGAGGAGCAGCATTGGAGACCAAAATATCCCTGATGCTTCCAAGAGAAGCCATATGTGGTCAGCCAGACCCGAACCCATCCTGGCAGGTGGCACCACTGGTAGAGGAAAGCTGAAGGAGCCAGGAAGCTTCACACATGTCCCCAAGAGTGATCTGAAGAATCTCAGCTGACTCTTGATAGGAAAAAGGTCAGTTTTGATCAACTTGGTCCTAAACACCTAGTACGAGAGTATAGCTTAAGCACAGTTCTACATTTACAAAATATTTTGAATGTAACTTAAGATGTACACATGTGTCACCTCTACCAAAAGTAAAGCTGGAGGCTATAAAGTAAGGTCCTTGTGTGAGAGTGCCTAATACTGATCATAAAGGACTCTAGAGTCGCAATTTTGTCCTAATTTGAGCCTCATCTTATAGACCTACATACCTTCCCAACCTTCTACATTAACAACCTTGATCTGTTTTCCGCTGACATGATTATGAGTTACCATCTTCATGGTTTTTCAGAGACAGGCTGAAATACCAGTTGCATTGGTGCTAATTGTTTACAAAAAGAATAATGCTTTGCTGTCTCATTTATTGTTGTCTTAGCAAGATCCCTGCTCTATGTATGCCTTGTCTAGTCACCTGCCATCTGCCACCATGGACCCCTGGACTGCTCTGATGCTGAATACCCTCAAGTTTCCACGCCCCACCCAATAGAGAACAAGGACTTTGGTTTATTCTCTCAACTTTGCCCCCTTTTTGCAGGAATCAGTTTGGAGGTGTTGTCACCCATTTTTCCATAGAAATGGAAGGTAGAAATTGACTGTGGGGAAATGTAACAGTGACCCACTTTATGCTTTGAATGTAGCCCTTGCTGCTCTGCCACTGCAACTGATATTTAAAATTGACCTTTTCCTTCTCTTCCTCTCTCCCTGCTCCTCCCTAATCTCTTCCCCTTCCTAATCTCAGGGGAAACAAGATTACCTTTTTTCCCCATTTGTGGCAGAATTATCTGTCCCTGAGTACAGGCCCACTAGAGGAATGAAGTAATCCAGACTTTGGGGATGGTACAGAATATTTAGAAATGACTATCTCCCAAATTAACAAGTGAATCACCAGGCCAATGGAGAAGAGGTAGAATGTAGCCTTTGAGTCACCTCTTTAAAAGCCCCCCATTCATGCTGATGGGCAGAACTCCTTTGGGAAAGGAGTCCCCTGTGTTTTTCCTTTGCTAGCAAAGCAATAAATCTTTCTCCTTTTTCTCAAAACCATGTCCTCATTATTGGATTGGCATCAGGGACAAGGACTAAGCTTTCAACAACATCCATACTACCCAAAACATACAGACGCCATGCAATATCTGTCAAAACTCCCATGGCATTATTTCACAGAAATACAAAAATAGTCATAAAATTTTTATGTAACAAGAGGTTATAAATAGGTTGTAGTATATTTCAAAGCCAGAAGTGTGATGCCCTTAGCTTTTTTCTTTTTGTTTGATGTCAAAGCTGTAGTAATCAAAACACTATGGCACTGGTATAAAAACAGACACAAATTAATACAACAGAATAGAGCACCTCTAAATAAATCCACATGCTTAGAGACAAACAATTTTTTGACAAAGGTGCCCTACACACCCAAAGATAAAAGGATAGTTTCCTCAAATGGTGTTAGGACAAATGAATAATCACACACTTAAGAATACTAGACCCTTATCTCATACCATACTAAACTGCTAAGACCTGAAACTAAAATTACTATGAGAAACTCTGGGTAAAGCTCCATTATGTTCATCTGGATAATGAATTTTGGGATATGATCCCCCAGGCACACACAACAAAAACAAAAATTGATAAATGAGGTTACATTAAAAAGTTCCTGTTCAGGGGCTGGGGTTGTGGCTCAGTGGTAGAGAACTCACCTGGCACACATGAGGCACCGAGTTTGATCTTCAGCACCACAAAAATAAAGGTATTGTGTCCACCTAAACTAAAAAGTATATTAAAAAAGATTCTGTGCAGCAAAGATATCAACAGAATTAAGCTCCTATGGGATGCCAGGTGTGATGGCACATGCCTGTAATCCCAGCTACGATTATATTTGCATGACTGAATATTCTAAAAACTGAACTGTATACCTAATGTGGCCACTTTTATGGTATATGAAATTTAGTTCATGAAACTTTTTTAAATGTGGCTAATACCTCTTGTTCCATAGTACTATTGGGAGAATTAACTGAAGACATGTGAAATCTTGTTTAATAAGATTAAGTGCCCAACTATTTGGTGGAATAGAAGGTAAATTTTGCCGGATTCCTCAACTTTGCCCCAAGGTTCCAGGGCAAGAAGCAAGTTCAAATGTTTGCTCTTTTTGCTTCCATACATCAAATGACATTCTGGCCTGTTCACTGAGTTTCTGGATTTTCCTTCTTGCTTTCTTTCTCTGGACTAGATCTCTCTGGACAGACAGCTCCCCCACAGTATGCATGCATGCGCAGAGTAGAGATCTCCTCAGATTTGAGAAACAATGCTGGTTGAAAGCCATATTTCAAAAAGAAAAGAGAATCCATCACATCAATCACAACTTACCCCATTCTGCCAGTATTGTAGTGAGCTTTTTTGCCACTATCACTAAAAGACCTGACAAGAACAATTTTAGAGGAGGAAAAGTTTATTTGGGGGCTCACGGTTTCAGAGGCCTCGGTCTACAGAGAGCCAGCTATGTTCCTCAGAGCTCAAGGACAGCTGAACATCACCATGAAAGTGTGGCAGAAGAAAGCGGCTCAAGACATCCCTCCAGAAAGCAGAAGAGAGTGAGTTCTGCTCATCAAGGACAAAATAGATATCCCAAAGGCATGCCCCAGGGACCCACCTCCTCTAGCCACCAGCCTACCAGCCTATGGTTGTCATTCCATTAATCCCTAAGGCTTTTCTAACCCAATCATTTCTCCTCTAAACCCAAACATTTCTCTTCTAAATTTCATCTTACATATGAGATTTTTGCAGGGGACCTCGATTATACTAACAGCCAGTGATTTCTTTGGGGGTTTTGATGAGTCTGGACTTAGTGGATAATAGGGCCAATTAACTGAGTACTCCATAAACAGATTGTTTCACAGGTATTCAGGACTCAAGGCTAGGAGATCAGGACTTTCTGCAAATACCAAAGAACCAAGAAACTGAACTCAGGATCTGATCCTATAACCAAGGTTTGTCTTTAGGCCTGTTATGTATTTGTGCATAATCCAGGAAAACTGGGAAAGTGACTGGACTGAAAGTCCATATCTCCTCTCAGTTCAAATTGAAGTACATATGATTTCACAAACTGCCTTGTTCAGTAACAAAACTGTCACATTCTATTGACATTTGTAGCATGCTTTTGAAATGGGGCACAGATATTAATCATCTTAATTTATGTACAAAGTATATGCATAAATTACATTTATTCCAATGAAAAATTAGTGAACTGTGCAAATATTGAATTATTGTATCAGGAAGAACGCATCCCCAACAAAAATGTCACTGTTGGGTAGGGTATAAAGCTCAGGGGTAGGCCACTTGTCTAGCATGGATGAGGCCCTGGGTTGGATTTCCCCCTCTGTAAGAAGTATTGTTAGTGTTCTGTGTTTCTGTTAATGACTTACTAGGTACTAGGGTCTGGCAATAGAGAACAGGGGTATGACACGGGTGAAATCCCTCAAAATGGGCTCCATCCTTTTTTGCAATAGACAGTTATACTAGTGTATACTGAGGGAGAGCATGTAATGCTATGTGAACACAAAGTGGACACCTACCTGAGTCTGGAGGGGCATGGGAGCTACCGAGATTGGAGAAAAAAAAACAAAAAAACAAAAACCTTAGCTGATTCCTAAAGCTGCAGGAGGTACATGGACAAAAGAATATTAAGGAACAATTCCTTAAAGGGAAGAATAGCATTTATGTATGCATAGACTTGCGAGATATTTACTTGCAGCATATTTAGTCTAGCTAGAATTAACTGTTGAGAAGGGAGTGGTAAAAATTAGTTAATTTATGATGGATAAGAAAGATAGGGATTAACATTTGTAAACACATGTACCCACCCTTAATCAATCCCATCCCACCAAGAATGGTACTAACTTATGAGGAAGAGTTGGGCAGAAGGAAAGACTTACCAGGCTTCCTCAACAGGGCATGTTGGTGAGTCCTGTTCACCAGCAGTATGCCTTTAAGAAAACAGACTTCTGCAGAGCCTGCCCTATAGGGACTAGAGATGAGATCCCAATCATAGCTAAAAGCCAACAAAGCAAACAAATTCCTTCCACCTGTTCTCCCAATTCCCCAAATGTTCATGATCTTCTTCAGCAAAAATATATTTTAATTATTTTGCATTATAATTCTACACTGTTATATTTGTACACATGCACAATATATTTAAAAATTTCATCTTCTCATATTTACTTTTCCCTCAAGGTATTTGTAACACATCCCCATCCCATCACTTAAATATAGCATAGGAATATAGAACAGAGTCACAGCACAAGCATCGGTCAGCCCACGACTGAGTTCCATTCATCACCATCTCCCCAAGTCTAATGTCCAGAGCCCAAATGGATACATGAAACAGGTAAGCCAGAATGAAGTCAGCTCGAGGCCTCTGCATATCTCTCCCCCCCACCCTCCACCACAGTCCTCTCCTCCTCTCCCTCCCCAAACAGGCCTCCTGGTCTCTGAGCCACCAAGGAACTTTCTTTGGGTGTGATTATAGGACTTTAAATCATGTAAGAAATAAAAAAGGAAAATAATTTTAAAAAAGAAAACATCCTGTGATAAACCTACTGCTCCATAGAAAGTTTGAAATATCTCCCTCATCCTAATCAGCAATGACAGCTCTTCTCCTCTTTACCACAAATGCTGGTTGTTTTCAAGCACTTGCCATCTCAGACAACTCCATGGTGCTGCTTCCCTGTGGGCCTTTTCCCAGATGCAGAGGCCGAGAGGAAAAGCCGTACACGTTTACATGAAGATTCCTATAAAGACGGTTACCTACAAAGTTCTCAAGTCCAAGAATTAGAAGGTGGAAGGAGCATAGAAGCAGACAGTCTGGATAGGAGACATGTAACAGGAGACAGGAGGGGAGGAAGAGGGTACAAAAATCTCAGGCTACTAATACCACTCCAAATCTTCCAGAGCCTTAGAAGCTGAACACTAGCAAAAGTCCACCTTTCCCAGGCTTTGGTGGGATACTTTATAAACTTCTATCAGCTTCCAGTGACTTGAAAAAGTCACAATAAAAATGACAAAATATAGAGAACATCTCCAAAGGACCATCTTACCCAAGCAATAAGGGCTCTAACTGGTGGTCCAATTGTGCTGGCCAATAGTAGTGGTCAGATTTGTTCTAGTGACCAAATTTGACTAGATCAAATGGGTATCAGCACAGTTCTTATCAACTGAATAGATTACAAATGGGGGAAGAGACTAAAGAAACAATACTTAGGGCAAGGGATAGGACCTATAGATTTAAGGTCACGTACATCTTTCACACTGATATTTCCAGTCATTCTCCAATTACATGGGCAACCTGAGCTAGCTGTTCCTGTGCCATTATCTACATGTACAAGACTGAGCAATCATACCCTCAAACTCCTTATACTGAATATTCCCAGTTTCCTCAATCAGAAGGATGCTCATGGGAGCATACTGATAAGGGACACAGGAGGGGCGGGGAATATTCTTGTTCACCAATTCATTGACAAGGTTTTGAATGACGGCATGATTGGGGGAATTGAGACCACGGTGTAGTACCCAAGGACAGGATCCCTTACAGTAGTTTGGGGTATAGTGATGAGGAGCAATGATCCAATGATCCCAGCCCAGCTGCTGGAAGGTGACTTTAAAAGAATGAAGGGAACACTGATTATTTGCAGACTGATTATTTGCAGACCCATATTGTTTCTGGGAAGAGTCAGAAACCCTAGACAGGATGCTGCCTACTTGCCGGACCCTCCTCAAAAGAGAAGATTCCCCTTCTAATATTTCCTCTAGTCCACTGGGAAGTTTAGCCTTCTGGCCACTTTTATGAGTGTCATTGAAATAGAGTAGCACAAACGCAGTGTCCAAAGGTGAAGTGCCATTCCACTGGATCCCAGGAACTATGCTACCTTTTTGCTGCCGACACATAAAGCGGAGTCTTAGGACCCTGGGATGCTTGTGATTCCAGAGTGTCTGCAGAATGTGTTGTGTGATGTCCATCTCTGTCCAGGCTTTAGATGTCAGAGAAGGCTTTGAGGAATTTCTTCCTGAAGGAAAGTGGTTGGTTGGGCTTTGTGGGGCCCGGGGCTCCACATGGCAGGATAAATTAAAGTGAGCTAGGTGGAGTTGTTGACAATAAACCACAGTGGCTCTGACTAGTTGGTACACTTCCCGCTTTAGTCCGAGAGGAAAGTCCAGGGTTTGCATATGCCAGGAACCTGTACACATAAGACAGAACAGGGTCAGGGGATTAGTGTCTTGCCTGAATACCAAGCCTGAAAATCCTTTACAAAACAGTACAAGAGAAACACAGCTGTAATCAGCCCTGAAATTAACTCAAGGTAATAATATATATCATTTGTTGAACACTTGCAAATGTACTAGATGTTTTATATTTATAAACTCTTGAATCTTCAATGGTCTTATGAGAGACTTATTATTCCCATTTTGCAGACAAGAAAATTGAGGCTCACAGAAGCTATGTCAAGGACACACACCCAAGTGCTGGATGTATCTCAGTGGTGAGAGCACTTTTGCCTAGCATATGTAAGGCCCTGGGTTCAATCCCAGCACCATAGAAACCAAAACCATGAAGGACACATAGCCAGTATATGGTAAAGTTAAAATTTGAACTCAAGCTGGTTGCAATTAAGAAAAGAAACTGTACCAGTGGCCAAGAAGTTGGTCAGGAGAGGGAGGAGGTAAGGGAAAAGGAAATACTGTGAATGAAATTGATCAAATTATGTCATGTCCATGTAAAATGTGTCATAATTAATCTATTATGTATAACTATAGTGCACCAATATAAATTAAAAATAAAGCACTAAAGAAAGTAATTTTGTCTCACTTTTAGATCACTTTACAGTTCTAGACTTGGGGGGAAGCATAGAAGAGTTTAGAAGATCAATTATATTATTGACTAATAAGGTGACCAAAAGACATGTTGAAACATACATGGATTAAGGGTCCTTATTTCAGAGAAAATATGTGGCCTTTCATTTCTTGGGATTGGCTCTGATTGCTAACCCACAGGGAGGTTGGGGAGGGGAACAATAGAAATCCATTGGATTGGACAAAGGGGAAGGAAGGGAGGGGGGGAAATAGGAAAGACAGTAGAAACTTGGCCATAACTTTCCTAGCCTTGTATTTGTACACACGACCAGAAAAACTCCACACAAAAGTTGGATCCTAAATAGAATAAGTTATACTTCATGTATATATATTCTGCCAAAACATAGTCTACTGTCATGTGTAACTAAAAATAAGAGTTTAAAATATTTTAAAAGGAGTCCTTATTTCACATTACTATACAGATACAGGTTTGGGGCAACAATTCAGTATTGGGTGCTATTCTGTCATTGTTTTAAATCCAGGACCAAGGCACCACAAAATAATTATGTCACTAGTAGGGACAGCTATTTTTGCCATTTCCGTCTTTCAACAACTTCAAGAATTGCTTCTTGGGCTGGGGCGGTAGCTCAGTGGCAGAGTGTTTGCCTAGCATGTGAGAGGCACTGGATTTGAACCTCAGCACCATATAAAAATAAATAAAATAGAGGCATTCTGTCCATCTACAACGACAAGAAGCTTTTTTTTTTAATTGCTTCTTGAGTATCTTTTGGCCATTTCTCCTTTAACTCCCCATCTCTCCCTTTTCCATTCCTTTCCAGAAATGGCTCTCCATTTTCCCCATTCATTTTACCCTCACTTCTCTAAATACCATCTCAACAAGGCCTTGATCACCAATATTTTGTTTGCTGGCAAATCTATTAAAAACTACATGCCCCTTAGCAATTGAGAGATTTAATCCAAACTGTTGTGCTGACACCCAGTGGCCAAAGGGTAGGAAGGCTGGGCCTGCAGAGTTCCCAACTTGTGCTCCTCCCCCTCCTGGTAAAGGTCAAGAGCAAAGACTACAAAACCAGTCATCTCAGGAAAAGGTCTTCTCTCTCCTTACAAATATCTGAGTAAGTATTTCCACATTAATTTATGTATTATTCATCTAATGTAAGAGTCTGTAAACAAGTCTGGATGGCGACTGGCATTTTGCCAGAGGGAGTGGTTTGTGAAGTAACGCCAGCGAGCCATTAAGTGTGGAGATTCCTTATTGGTTGACTGCTGTATCTAGTTTATGCTAATTAAGATAAGCTGTGTGGAATGTATAAATATCCCTCTGGTCCTACAATAAAGGGCTTCCACTCCTGCTGTATCAATGTACACAAGTTGCTCGTCACCCCCCGGTTATTTTGCTGCAGCCGGACTGCGGCAATCTAACCTTGCTCCGCCACTGAATCCACAAGTCTTGGATTGTAATAGTGCTGGGGATTAAACAGAACTCTTTAATATTTTGATGTTCCAGAGTACTTCTAAAAGTTTGTATTCTAACTCATGCTAAACACACCCTCAGGATTGGGGCACTCACTAGCCATCATTCACACAGGCCCAAGTCAGACCTGTGTTTGCTTTCTTATGTTATTCCACACTCCCGTCTTAACAATAAACTTTCCTAGAGGCCAACCCATACACCCATTCCACCCTGCCTGAAAAGGAACCCAACCCAAACCTCTAACAGGCTGTCTAGTGAGGAACTGCCCTTTCCTTTCAGACCTTGACCTCACCTGTTTCCTGAAGCAGGGTGGGGTTGCTGAGGATCAGAGCCAGGAAGGGTCTGCTCAGAACTTTTCAGGGAAAGGAAGGACTCATACATCCCCTGTGACTGAATCTGTCATTTGCTTCTGGATCCTTTCCAGAGAGGCTCTAAGATACCAGTATGCTTCATAGTCAGCCTGGGATATGTGCCTAATTGTTGGCATCCTCCTTCTCAGCCTCACAGTATCAGTACAAACTTGACTTGGTCTGCTTTGTGCTGCAGTTAGGAATGGAATCTGGGGCCCTCCCCAAGGCTTCTGAGACCCCACCTCTCACCAGCCTCATATCTTGCCATATTCCCTGCAGTGCTCTCTAGACTCCAGCCACAAATAGGACATCCTTCCTTCCACCCCCTAGGCCTTCGCACCTAGTTCCTTAAACCTAAGTCAGCTGTCTCTCCACTCTTGTCATGTCTCCCTTCTTAACTGGCCTCCGCTCAAAGGTTCCCTCTTCAAAGGTACCTTCACATAACCCCACGGAAAGAGACGACTTCATTGCTATTCTCAATCATAACCTAGTTCATCATTTGACAGCATTTGCCACAATTTGCAACTTAACTGTTTGCACATTTATCTCCCCACCAGAACACGTGCTCCAAGCTAGTAGCTTTGCCTGTCTTAATCACATTTTCATGCTCAGCCCTCAGTAGGTGCAGAATAAATATTTGTTGAGTGAATTTCCACCCACACCAAGTTATTTTCTCTTTCCTAAATCAGGATGAACTTCTCTGCCAATGTAATAGGCTCCTTACTCTTCCTTTCCCAAATGCCAGCTTAAATATTACCTTCTCAGTGAGGCTTTCCAGCATTATTTCTGCTTCCCTTTCTCTGCTCCAAACAGTTAGCCGTGTGTGTGTGGGGAGGGGGGTGCTGGGGATTGAACCCAAGGCATTGTGCATCTGAGGCAAACACTCTACCTACTGCATTATATCCCCTGGCCTGAGCCATTTCTTCTCTGGAGTCCTGGGATCCCAATTGCTTATCCTTTTCTAAGCACTTATAACATTATCTACCTATTCTATTATACTAGTGCAAGGATGGCCTTAGGCCTTAGCCTAAGCAACTGCATTTTAAAATTCCAGTTTGAAACCTGCAGTCTTACCAGGCACACCTACAGAGCCTTCAAGTATGGCCCTCGGGCCCAAACAAGTCATTTCTCCCCACCCTGAGAAGCTCAGAGTGAAGTCTCTGTCATGTTGTCCTCATCCCAATAAGGGGGAGAAGCAAGAAAAATCAGGATGGGGACCACAAACTAGATGCTTTAACCCCAGGGCAAATGACATCACTGAGAAATTCGGTGACAGCTGATAGGGATTGAAAGGGTGGTCAGAAGCCCCAAAATTTAGTATAAATGGTGGAGCAAATGAACAGACATTCAGCCAGCCCGCACTGAGGCCCTCACACTGGAGAGCCTCATGAGAACCTGGACTGACATCCCAACTCTTTTCATGGATTGCCTGATCTTCTGCCTCTTCCTCATGCTCTCAAACTCTACAGCCACATCTTGACCCTGGTGAGAGCTGCAACTTCTCCCTAGGACTCTCTCCTAAACTGGCTGCCAGAGCTGCAACTTCTCCCTAGGACTCTCTCCTAAACTGGCTGCCAGCTCCACCCCAGGAGAAGCCTGCCTTGGTTCCTGATCTGATCACCATGGTCTGAGTGAGTGTGCCTCCGCTGGTCTTAAAGCTTAAGGTTTGAGACTTTTGATCTGACACTTGAGGTTAGTGTCAGGTCAGTGGCGGTGACTTAGGAACAAAGAACCAAGAAACCTGAGCACCGGAAAGAAACACCAATGAGGCACCAATGGAAACACCTGTCAATCAGCGGGATCTCCTGACCAATCCTGGTCTCAGCCAGTTCCCCTGACCATCTCCAGTGGGACAAGGGACTCTAAAAACACCTTTTCCTGTCCCAAGTCCTTCCCCTCCTGCCATAAGCTTTATAAAATTCCAGTCCTGTAGAGCCCCCATGCCGTTTCTCCTCATACCCTTCTCCTGTCTATTCTGTGGGTNACACCAGATCCCACCAGGTGATCCCACCAGCTAACCCAACTCCTTTGTCCTCTCAGGGAAATGACTGGTGCTGAAGGGATCATTTGAATGCACAACCCATTTTCACTTCAAGATCTTCCCCAAATTAAAAAGTGCCTTGGGTCCTTCTCTGCTGACTCTCCTACTTATATTAAGGACTTCTGATAATTCCCCCAGACTTAGGATCTTACCTGGCATGACCTCTATGTCATTCTGTCCTCCACCCTTACCCCTCAATGAGTGAGCCTGCATCCAGCAGGCTGCAGGAGATCATGCTGATCAAATTTACTTAATAGATATGACTCTCCCCAAGGGTGAAGCAGCCATTCCCTTAACCCAACCCAACTGGGACTATCAAGATGGCCAACAAGGTTGCCGTCACTGTGCTTGCATGGTCCAATACCTTATAGCGGGCATGCAGGCAGTTTCCAATAAGGTGGTTAACTTTAATAAGCTGAGATTAATCACCCAGAATCCAGATGAAAATCCAGCCTTATTTCTCTACCACCTTACAGAGGCCCTCACCAAATATACTAAGCTGGATCATGAGTCTCCCACCAAGGCTACAGTGTTAGCAACCCATTTCATTACTCAATCGGCTCATGATATTAGTCAAAAGCTCAAACAAGCTGAGGAGGGCCCTCAGACACCTATTTGAGATCTGGTGAGAATGGCCTTTAAAGCAGGCTCCATTGCAGAAAAAGGTAACACTTCAAACCCAGGCCTTGGCAGTGGCCCTGAGGCCTATAGCTCAAGCGAGAGCTTCACGGGGGATCTAGCATTCCTCTCTGCCAGGGGCTTGCTTCCAATGTGGATGTGAAGGTCACTGGGCTTGCCAATGCCCAAACTCATGGCCTCCTTCCAGGCCATGCCCTACCTGTAAGCAGACAGGACATTGGAAGAGTGACTGCCCCATTGCTGGCCCTTCCTTGGTGCCTCTACACAGGGGTATGACCCGCCAGGCCATCTCTTCTCTTGAAATATTGGGTTTCACAGAAGACTGAAGAAGCCCAGACTCCACGACCCCCATCACGCTCACCGTGCCCAGGGTAACTCTCCAGGCAGCGGGTAAGTCCATAACATTTCTTGTGGACATGGGGGCTACCTATTCTGTCTTGCCTGCCCACTCTGAGCCTCTGTCTCATTCCCAGGTCTCAGTTATGGGGATTGATGGCAAACCCTCCTCCCCAAACCGAACTGCTATGCTGGCCTGTGCCCTGGAGGGACACCCATTCACACTCTTTTCTGGTCATTCCATCCTGTCCGGTTCCTCTCCTAGGCAGAGATGTTCTCCAATTACTAGGAGGTACCCCCAACTGTACCCCAAGAATACTACCACCCATCTCCTTCTGCCTCTAATCCTTACCCTAATAACCCAACAGTACCTACTGTGCCATTGCCCCCTGACCTAGTCATCCCCAGGTCTGGGACATCTCCAAGTTGGTCATAACCTTTCACCACAAGCCAGTCCACATCCAGCTGAAACCACAAACTATATTTTCTTTGCAACCCCAATTTCCCATCTCCAAAACCCACAGGGAGGGACTTAAACCCATCATAGACCAGCTATTCGCCCAGGGACTTTTAATCCTTACTGACTTCCCCTGCAACATTCCCATACTGCAGGTATGCAAACCCTCAGGAGCCTATGGCTTAGTCCAGGATTTCCACCTAATTAATGAGGCGGATATTCCCATCCACCCCCAGTGATTGCCAACCCTCACACTCTTTCTTCTCATATCTTCCCTTCAACCACTCACTTTACTGTCCTGGATCTTAAAGATGCCTTCTTTATAGTGCTTCTCCATTCGGACTCTTATTACCTCTTTGCCTTCACATGGTAAGACCCTACATCCTTGAGGTCTGAACAGGCGACATGGACAGTCCTACTCCAAGGCTTCAGGAACAGTCCCCACCTCTTTGGGCAAGCCTTGGCACAGAATCTAACTGCTTGTGGCTTGGGATAGCACTCTCTTATAGTTGGATAGAAGCCTTCCCTACCTCAAGGGAAATTGCTGACACCATCACCTCCATCCTCATTGAGCAGATCATTTACAGGTTTGGACTTCCTGCCTCCATTCAGTCAGACAACAGTCCGGACTTCACTTCTCAGGTTGTTCAACTAGTTTCCAAAGGCCTCAGCATCACTTGGGAGCTCTGCATCCCCTACTGACCCCCATCCTCAGGTAAGGTTGACAGAGCTAATGGCATTCTCAAGGCTTATCTCACTAAACTTGCTATTGAACTCAGGTTGTCCTGGCCCAATCTCCTGCCATTGGCCCTCACCCAAATTCGGGCAACCCTGGCCTCGAGCCCCTTTAGGCCTTAGTCCTTTTGAGCTACTCTATGGTCACCCTTTCTTAATCAACCACGTCTTTCCAATCACTGCTCCTCCCCTGTGTCCTACCTGCCCTATCTCATACTTCTACACAAACTCCTAAGGGAGCATGCAGACCAGTGCCTTCTTGCGCCATCCATTACCTCAATCCCAGCACAACCAGGTACTCAATCGAACCCTCTTCAACCAGGTGAATCTTACTTTGACAGCTGCATCCTCAATCATTGGAACCTCGCTGGACAGGGACACCATACAGTCATAATTACTACCCCAACAGTGGCCAAGCTTTTGGGCCACTCCCCCTGGTACCATGTCTCTCACCTTAGAAAAGCACTGTTCCAAACGTCCAGTCCTGGACTTCCACCATGCTGAGGCCCACGAAACTCACGACTTCTCACCAACCCTCTCCTTCTTTTACTAATCATTATAATCTCTCTCAAGCTTCTATCCCAACCCACAGATGGTGCTTCTATATCCAAGCCACATGGCAGCAGGATGGCTCCACCCACTCTCAGTTTATGGGTCAAGGTGATTGCCCTTCCACTGGCTGCAATCGGGTGGTCACCCTTAACATTACTGGATTGCTACCTCGTCCCACTTATGTTTAGCAACACTATGCTTCATAGCAGACCAAACTGAGGAATCTTGTAAGTGCTGGCCTGACACCTATGGCAGGTGTCCTTATAATTCATGCAAGAAACACTTCCTAGATAAGCCTTGCTATGAGAATCAAGCATACACCAAATTAACTCATGGGACCCGAAGTGGGCTTTGGGTGTTGATGGTAAATTCTGTTTGGGGGGTTTTGCCAAGCACCCCTCAGCCTCTATCAGAATATTGAGAGCTTATATACAAGTGTTCCCTCAAATTCACATAACCACCCAGGAGTAAGAGAAGAACTCCAACACGAGCTGGATGCAGTTGCCCATCCCAAAGCTGAGCCTTACTCATGGATGGCCCTAATACATCAGGGCCTTCAGCTTCTCAATTTATCCAAAGTTAATAACATTTCATGCTGTTTCTTCTGCACAGCTTTGGATCATACTCCATTAACTGTAATTCCCATTGATCTTCCTCTCCATACCTCAACTAGACCCCACGGACCCCCCTCTCCAGCCTTTGAGGAAGTACTTATTGTTTGTAATTCATCAGGAAATTTCCCTTGATGCTACACTTCCTCTGGTTCAGCACCCTGTGACCAGATGGTTCGAATTTCTTCCCCAACCTTTGCTCTACTGGGGTTCTTTTTCTGGTGCAATGGTGCCCTAACAACAACAAAAAAAAAAATCTAAGCCTCAACACGCCCTTTGCTTTTTGTGTTCCTTCCACCTTGGTCCCTCAATTAACTCTGTACAGTGAGGCTGAATTAACATGGCTTGTTGCTACCTCCCTTTCAAGGACAAGGCGGGCTGTCTTTCTAGCAGTAGTAGTTGGACTCTCCCTGGCCTTCTCCCTTGCTGCTTCCAAACTGGGGGTAGGAGGACTTGGTTATACAGTAACCACTACTCAGAAGCTTGAACAACAACTTTGGGAAGCAGTAGAGTGTTGGCTGCATCCCTGGCTTCCCTACAAAGGCAAATAACATCCATCGCCCAAGTTTCATTACAGAACCTTGGAGCCCTAGATCTGACAGCAGACAAAGGAGGAACCCGGCTATTCCTGAACCAAGAATGCTGCTACTATATCAATGAAACTGAATTGGTCGAAAAGAATGTCAACACCCTCTGTTGTTGTTTGGATGAAAAGCTTAAACAGCAACAATCAAATGACCCTTGGTCAGGCTGGCTAAACTCAACCCTCATTATGTGGCTGGCTCCCATTCTCACCCCTATATTAGTAATAGGACTTCTATTAATGTTTGCTCCCTGCCTCCTCAGGTTCTCTCCAAAGTGCATAGATGAAATTGCCAAAGTGACCTACAACCAGATGATACTACACCCCTACAGTTGCCTTCCTAAGGAACCAACACCCAAGCCACTCCCCTTCCCCTCCCCCCTCCTCCACTCCCCTAAGCCAGCAGAAAGTATCCAGATGAAATTCGCAGCCCTACATCAAAAAAGTCCGGATGTCAGGTCAGTGGTGGTGACTTAAGAACAAAGCACCAAGCAGCCTAAGCACTGGAAAGAATCATCAATCAGTCGTCAATCAGTGGGATCTCCTAGCTAATACCTGTCAATCAGCAGGGTCTCCCAACCAATCCTGGTCTCAGCCAGTTCTCCAGACCAACTCCAGTGGGATAAGGGACTCTAAAAACACCTTTTTCTGTCCCAAGCCCTTCTCCTCCTGCCATAAGCTTTATAAAATTCCAGTCCTGCCCCCACGCGGTTTCTCCTCATACCCTTCTCCTGTCCATTCTGTGGGTCTGATCAAGTTCCACCCAGGAGTGAGTCTCAATAAAGCCTCCTTCAGCAGCCTTTTAAATCTGCCTCCTTTGGTCGCCACCCATTGCCTGACCTCACACTTAGCATGCAGAGGGAATGTCTGTCATGAACCTGTTATGAATAAGTGTGTTTGCAGTACTTAGAATTAATCTAGAATTGTTTGCTGTGAATTGATTTCTGTATTGCAATGCCTAGCATTAAGGATTTTCATTTTCTTAAGAACCTATAGAGTGAAATTGTATTGAGTGATTTGAGTGAAAAAGGGCAGAAACGCATGGACATTCTTTATTTCTCCCCCTCGACTGCATAAGTTGCACCTTTGGCCTGTCATTATGACTAGAAGCTCCTAGAAATCAGGGATAGTTATTTGCCCACATATACCCAACCCAGATATAGTGCCTAGTGCTCAATTAAAATCTATTAGGAATTTAGCACAGCATGGTGATTAAAAGCACCGGCTCTGGGGCCCAAGAGCCTAGGTTTGACCCCTGACTAACAATTACTAGCTGTGTAACATTAGCGAAGTTACTGAGCCTCAGTTTCTTCATCTATAAAATGTTTATGTTAATAAGTACCAACCTCATCTGGTAATGGCAAGGATTAAGGGCGATAGTTTTGTACAGCATCTTCTGCAATGCCTGACACACAAAAAGCCCATGGTAAGAGATAGCTAGGAGAGTATTGGTTGTTTTACTTGGAAGGAGAGTGCGAATTCTGTCCATTGTCATTGGAGACTAGTGAAAAACCCCAGGTTAATCTCATCAGGTTCTCAAGAGTTCCTTGAAGTTGATGGCTGCCTACATTCCCTGGAGAACCCTGCACACCTGCTGCTGTCCTGGAAGAGTGTCTAATGCAGATGTTTGAAGTAGAATTGAGTATGATGGGGAGAAAGACAATCTCAAAGCATATTTGGTGCCAAAAATCTCAAAGTAGCAGAATGGCCCAAATAGGAGAACTTCTTGGCCTGTTGGGATACTGCATTTAAAGATTTACAAAGTTATAGACAGATTTTGGAATCAGACTTGAGCTCAAATTCCATCTTTGCCACCCACTGTGTGACACTTGCTAGTTGCTTTCTCTCTCCATGCCATAGTTTTCTTGTCTCTAAAATTGTCCATTGCCCCATAACTACAGCTGGTAGTAGCTGTCATTAATTAAGTGTAACAGTGAAGCCAGAATTCAACAGTCAGTATAGATAGGTAAATTGAGTCAAGTCAGATCAAGTCAGGCCAATTTTGAGTGAGTCCCAGGAAATTGGGGACTGTCCCCTGAGGGATTAAAATGTTAATTCCTTCAGAGCCCTCCCTCCAGCCTTATCAAGAACTCCCCCTGCTCCAACCTGTTGCTAAGGTAACATGTCCCAGGAATTGCCCATCCCTATAGGAAGGTGTAAGGTTGTTAATTAATGTGTCCTTGGCTGCTCCATCCTGTCATTTCCCCTTCAGCCCACCAGTTTCCCACCATCTGGCCATCCCACCAAGCATTTGCTAGGCCTAGTCAAATGCCTAGTCACATACACAGGAAGGAGAAAGACGGGAAGAGGGCAGGAGAACAAAGGGAGCCTAGGACATATAAAAAGGGCACAACACCTCGCTTCCTGGGATAGCAGGATACCAGCTATGGCCCCCTTCTCACTCCCAGGAAAAGTCTTCCTTAGTCCTTTTCAAATAAGCCCTCTTGCATATGCTTCCCTCGGCTTGCTTCTCTAATGTTCAAACTTCAACATGTGAGGAAGCAGGACTCATTATCCATAACCGGTGGTATCAGCAGATACTCACATATCCTCAGGGGTTAGCTTCTCTCACCCTTTCTGAGGCCTTAGAAGTCTCCAACACAGCATCCTGTACTATTTTCCTTCTAAGAGCAAACCATTAGGTTGGTTTGAGGCGATTACAGAACAAAGCACCAAGCAACCCTCAGGCGAGAAAGAACCACCAATCAAGTGCTGACAGAACCTGTCAATCAGTGGGGTTTCCTGGCCAATTCTGGATCTTAGCCAGCTCCTGCAACCAACCCCAGGAGGACAATGGACTCTAAAAAAACCCCTTTTCCTGTCCCAAGCCCTCCCTTCCTGCCCTAAGCCCAATAAAAAATTCCAGTCCTGTCCAGCCCCATGCACTTCTCCTCAGACCCATCTTGTTGGTCTGAGGGTCCTTCCCAGGAGCAAAATCTCAATAAATCCTCATTCAGCAGGCTTTTTAAATCTGCCTCCTTTTGGTCGCCATTGCCTGACCTTACAAACCACCACATAAACAGCCCTCCACAAAAATGCAACTCAATTCCAATTTTTAGAGGTAACAAGCAATAAGATTTTTATGAAAGAAAGTGGCTAACACATTACTCAGTTGTCATGGAGACTGGAAAGTAGGCCCCAAGCTATCTGCTCTTAAGCAGGGTCCCCAAAGGAAAACAGGCTTGGAGCCAACTTTCCTGAGCTTGCCGTCCCTTGAAAACCAGGGCATGGTGGTACATATCTGTAATCCCAGTGACTCCAGAGGCAGAGACAGGAGTATCAGAAGTTTCAGGCCAGCCCAAGCCACTTAGCAAGACACTCAGCAGATTAGTAAAACCCTGACTCAAAATTTAAAAATCAGCCAAGTGTGGTAGCGCATGCCTGTAATTGCAGCAGCTCCAGAGCCTGGGCCTGGAGGACTGCAAGTTCAAAGCCAGCTTCCGCAATTTAGCAAGGCTCTAAGCAACTCAGCAAGGCCCTGTCTCTAAATAAAGTATGAAAAAGGGCTGGGAATGGGGCTCAGAGCTAATATGATGAGACAGAAGTCTTGACTATAGTGACTCCATTTTGTTTAGAAACTTCTTTTTGTGAAACAGCCATGCCAACCAGAAAGGTCACGACTGGGGCAAGTTTTCCTTTTCTTTTTTTCCTTTTGTTGTGGAAACCCTCAAGAACACGGAACTATCTAACTGGGCTCTGTTTCTGTAACTGGGGGATCTGGGATCCTATTTCTGTAACTGGGTAACTGGGCTTATTTTGATTAGCTAAGCCTCCCACCACCTGACTGCAATCTCCCGCTTCTGTAACTTGGCTTGCTTGCATTGGCTAAACCCCCAAATGTCCCTTTTGTAGTTTTTTGGCTTAAATATGAGGCCAAACCAAAGGGGGTGCGCCACTCTGACTATTTCACTTTTAGGGTTGAGTGTCCACCCCACTGGCCAACAATAAAGGCTTAATTGGAATGGCAATTTGTGATCTGCAAGTTATTTGAGGATCGTGGTATTGGTATAACACTTAAGCACCTTTGGGTTCAATCCCCAGTACCAAAAAATAAATCAATAAATTTTTAAATAAAATAAAATGGGCTGGGACCTGGCGTGGTGTTGCACGCCTATAATCCCAGCAGTTTGGGAGGCTGAGGCAGGAGGATGACAAGTTCAAAGCCAGCAATGGAGAGTCGCTAAGCAACTCAGTGAGACTCTGTCTCCAATTTAAATACAAAATAGGGCTGGGGATGTGGCTCAGAGTTCAATCCCTGGTACTCCCCCACCCCCTAAAAAGGTATGGAGACTGATTTGGTTGTAGGGCACCCTGGGGTCCAATCTCCAGCACCAAAATAAAGAAAAAAGAAAATGAAGCCATGCCTATGTGCACCAGGCATTGAGGTCTGACAGTAAACTCCGATTCCTTGTTCTCCACACTCTTCCGTCCTTCTCCCAACGCTAGGGTAGAATGGGCACACAAGAACTCACCTTTTCTAGGCCTTGTTACATGGGCCAAAGGCCTCACCAGCCTCACCATGGTGGCTCCAATGGTGCGATTCTCCCTAGGACGTCCATCGGGGTCAGCTGAACGCTGGTACAACTCCAGCATGTACTGTAGAGGATACCCTCTGAGCTGTGGCTCCCTCTGCTGCTTCTCTGGAGCTTCTACCAGCTCCCAAAACAGTGACAAGGGAGGGGTTTCAGTGGGCAGGGGGTTGACAGAAGAATGGTCTACCATTTTCATTTGGACCCCATGTTCTATTGAAAGCACCAGTCCCCAAAGAAGTATTCTAAGAATGCTGGGGACGACCATCCTGGAAAGCTTGGTGTTCAGCATAGAGTTCTAACCTGACCCTGAAGACTCTGATCCCTTCGTTTCATGCAAGTAACCACACCCAGGCTCCAGGACCAAGGATGGGACAAGGAATGAAAGGCAGGCCCTATATTGCTTCCCAAGATGACCTCCTAGGCCAAAGTAGCATCAAAATGAGCAGAAAGAGGAGGTGGGTAAGGCAGCGTGCCCGTGCCACTCGCTTCTCTAAGAGGCCAAAGTCAAGGAGAAGGACTGCCTCCCTCACCTCATCCAGAAGGAAGAAAGAAAGAGTAGGGAGGTGCTCTGCCTCACAGCTGTTGTAAATGCCATCCCTCAATCAGACCTTAAAGGACCAACTCACTCCCATGCCTCTAAAGGCAGCATTTCCCAAATGTGGCCTACTGCTGACTCAAAGTGAACATATCTGAGATGACTGTTATGAATGCAGATTCCTGGGTCCAGTCTCAAATGTGGACACTCTAGGGGTAGTAGGTTGAGTGAGTTTTTCTGAGGATTTTCTATGACTACTCAAATGTGGAAATCACTGTGAGCACAGCTGCTGGAGCTTAAAGAAGATGACTTCCCAGGGGTTCTCAATCCTGACTGAAAACTGGAATATCACCAGGGGAGCTTCAACTATTCTGGGTGTTTGGTATCATCCCCAGCCATCCTGACATAATGGGTCCAAGGAGTTACCAGGGATTTTGGATTGTTTTCTAAATTTGCAGATGATTTGAGAACTCCAACTTCGAATTTTCTGGTTACCATGAGGAGTGTTGAATGGGCTTCATCAGAGAAACCTGAGGGAGTGGAAGATGAATCTGTGGGAGTTCTTCTACTCTAATCACTTTAATAGGATCCTCCAGGGCTGGGCCTGTCGTTAAGGCTGCCCCAGGCCAAGATTCTGCAGATAGATGGTAGGAGTAGACTTGATATTGCCCAAGTTTGTTGGTGCTCTGGAGAAAAGGTAGAATGGGAGGTCAAGACTGGGCATTAAGAGTTGATCAGTCTGGCCTGATTTGTGGGAGGCCTTTACCTCCAAACAAGAATATCTATGGACAGGCAACGTGAGTGACTATGGAAAAGCATAGACTTTGGTTTGGAGATTTTGTGTGTGTGTGTGTGTGTGTGTGTGTGTGATGATAGAGGTCGGGTGGTCATTTGTTGTTATTGTTGTTGTTTTGGTACTGGGGATGAAACCGGGGTGCTTAACCACTGAACCACATCCCCAGACATTTTTGATATTTTATTTTGAGACAGGGCCTCACTAAGTTACTGAGGCTGGATCTAAACTTGAGATCCTCCTGCCTCAGCCTACTGAGCCACTGGGATTACAGGCATGTGCCACCAGGCATGGAGGTTTTGTTTTCTTTTAACAGACCAGAGGTCTTATTTTTTTACACCTATTATGCCATGACTTCAAAGAAAATAGTTACAGAAGTTCAGCCTCCTCCCATTATTTCTCCCAAAGTGTGCTCCTCTGGGTGGAGCATGTTGCCATTTCAGTTAAACTCAGGTACTTTTTGGCTTCCTTCTTTTCCTCCTCATTTTCCTTGATGCCTTTCAGGAAGGTATCTCACCTTTTAGGTGTGCTCAATACACACATTAATTCTCTGACAAAAATCTTGCCCGGGTTCATTTGTAACAATGCCAACAGCATTCTGGGTAACATTATAGACTTCCAGTTCTGCCTTGGTAACATTTGCGGGGCATCCCTTTTTAAACAGCACCAATTCTATTGATGTTTATATATCACCTTGATTTTAGAGTTACATGTATGTGGCTAAAGGAACAAGTCTGCATTGGCGGGGGGGTGGTACCAGGGATTGAACTCAGGGGCCCTGGACCACTGAGCCACAACACCAGCCCTATTTTGTATTTTATTTAGAGACAGGGTCTCACTGAGTTGCTTAGTGCTTCGCTGTTGCTGAGGCTGGCTTTGAACTTGCAATGCTCCTGCCTGAGCCTCCAGAGCCACTGGGATTACTGGCATGTACCACCGCACCTGGCAAGTCTGCATTTTCTAAAAGGTCTAGAGAACACACATCCATTAGGTGGCCCTCCTCTTCCCCTTTGTGTTCCTCATTTTGGCGGACCACTATAAGGATGGCCTTTCTGGCACAATGGATGCTAAACATAGTCTTTGTAAGTTTGATATAGCTGTGCTTGGGTTGTAAACCTATCTCTAATTAGCAGCAATTTATCCTTTCCAAGGCAATTTTCTTTTCTTCTTTGGGTAGTGAGTCTCCTCACCTATGAAATGGAGATAATATATTTTACTCACAGATGGTTGTGAGGACTTTAGTAAATAAAGTCCTAATTGTATAAAGCCTAATTAGACACATTACTTATGGTTACACGTCTGAAGCTATTTTTCCCTTTCTCTTTTTTTCTAACTTGATCTTGGGCCCTGACATGCTGTAAAACAAAAGCCATGGATTTAGGGTGCCTCTAGATCTGGACTAGCTCAACAAACCATTAGCTGGGTGATTTTCAGCAAGGTTTCTCCCTGTCTTCTTCATCTAAATCACTGGCTCTTTCAGAGAGTTGTTGTGAAGATTGTATTGTACATATTGTTATTATATAAAATTATACACACACACACACACACACACACAAGTAAGGAATAGGATCAGATGATTCACAGTGGGCAAACCCTGAATAACAAAACTTGTATAAATATATATAATAAAAATCAGAAAAAAATGTAATTGAAAATCACATAAGATATGATTCCACATCTACTGGATTGGCAGTACAATAAAAGTCTGACTTACTAAAGTTAAAGTAAGAAAGGACATATGTAATTATCTTATACTACTGGCAGGAATGAGATTTGGTACAATTCTGTTAAAGAGCAATTTTGGAATTATCTCTAGTAAGGTGGAAGGTGTTCAATTCAGCAAAGCTATTTGGAGAGTAACAGTTTATAGGCGTTTTTGTCTGTGACTCACAAAAATGAATGCATCTCAGAACAAACAGAAGCACATGCACACACATATATACCTAAGTAAATGTTTCCTGAAAAAATACTGATAACATATCCCTATTCAAGATACTTTTGCTCTTTGATCAAACAAAGGCTTGGCTAAATGGATAGATACTCTATTGATAAGAGAGTAGACATGGGCCAGAAAACAGAACCAAGATTAATTCTATGGATTTGTCTCTAGTGGACTCTGTGACCTTGGATAATTCACTTGTTTCCTGTGGGGTCTGTTTTCCTACCAGCAACAATGGGAGACAGGGAATAGAAGCAAGAAAGTCCTGAAAGTTCATTTCAGCTTCAGTTATCTACAGAAGTGTTTCCCATGCTTCGGCATTCTTCCAAAATACCTAGAGAACCTGTTAAACATGCACATTCCCAGAGATTGGGGTTTCTTCGATTTATGATGGGGCCTGGCCAAGTGTATTTCTCACAAGGAACACAAGTGATTTTTGCACACATGACTCACAGACCAGACTATGAGGCAAAATGTCCTGTAGGTTTACATTCAAACAGGTGTTGGAGTCTGTTTCCAGGGTTCTAAATGGCTATAACAGGAACCACACACCTTCCCTTCCCCATCCTCAATGCCAGTTCTGAATCAGCTGTCACTCCCAATTTAGGGGCATCAACAAGGACCACTCAGCTATAGGGTGTCATGGCAGAGTGATCCCTATCTTCTACACATATGGGGACATGATCCTGACTGGTCATACCCCAGGCAGGGGGGGTCTAGGAATGTTCAGGTGTGATGGCCTGAGATGCCACTTAATAGTATCAAGTACACTGACTCTTGAAGGACAACCCTCTTGCCTGCCTCTCCCATATCCACATTTTCCCAACAAGACAGCACACTCCAGAAGAACCCAGAGAAGAGCCCCATGAAGTAAACAGGGTTTCCCAGATTTAATCAGAGGCGATAACACCAAGAGCCAAAGTCCTCACCTTAGTGAGCCCATTCTGCTCTCAGGATTGGACCTCACATTTATGACAGTGTACAGGGAAGGGGCCACCATGAGAATTGGGCCCTAACTGCTGCTGAAGAAGCGCCTCTATGTCTTAGAGAGACAGGTTCCAATCTCCCATCTTCAGCCCCACAGGCTCCTCCTAGCAAGCTGGATAATAGGTAGGACTAAAACATGGCAGACAGGGCCCACTCAGAGCACCAGTGTCAGATGCAAAGGGCTGAAGAGGCCACCTCTCTTACTTTTAAAGACCTTCTTCCTCCAGGCCTTCAGCAGACACAGGTTAGAAGATCCCTCAGATCACTCCACTTGCCGTGGAACTCCCTTCCCCAGCCTTCCTGCCAAGTACTCCCCACCTAACTCCCAAGTGAACTGGACAGCACCTGCAGGATCCCTGACTCTGCAGGCACAAAAATCCACTTGCTAGAATGTTCTTCCTGCTGGTGAGCCAGGCCTGCCCCTTATGATTTCCTCCTACTCACCCAAGTTTTGCCCTCGGGACCCCACCCACACAGGATGGCTCCTTCTTCCTGGCAGTGTCCTTCACTTAGATGATCACAGCTTACTCTGCCATTCCTACTCCCCAGCCAGACCCCCACTAAATCATTTCATTGATACATTATTCACACACCATCCACTTCACTAATTCAAAGGGTACAATTCAATGCTTTTAGTGCATTCACAGAGTTGGGCAACACTTACTACAGTCAATTTTAGAAAACTGTCTTCACTCTAACTCCAAAAGAAATCCTATACCTCTTTGTAAGCCATTTCTCACTAGCACCCAGATTCCTAGGTAGCCATTTATTTCATGTCTCTATTGATTTTACTGTGCTGGAAGATTGGGTAGCATGGGTTTGAATCCCACTCTGTGAAACTTTGAACAAGTCGATTCACTTCAGTTTGATTCAATTTCTCCAGCATAAAAAAGAAACAATATTGGTTTCTACCTCATAGAGTCATAATGAGGCTTAAATAAGCTATTGCATATAAAGCATTTTGTACAGTGTTTGCTTTTATTGCTGCTTTTTATAAAGTGATTTTCCTGATTATTGCTCTCAGCTTCCACTGGTGCGTTCTCTCTCACCAGGATGGAATAGAGGGGTGACGATGCAAGTATTTAGCAAATCAGCATACTTAATAACCTATTAAAGCATGGACATTACCCATAAGTATGGGCTGAATACTGAAGTAGAAGCTATACGTTTTCTATCAGGCCTGACACTTACCCTCTTCTTTCTGAATGATGTAGAGACCCAGGGCCCAGGGAGTCATTGGGATACCATAGGACACCCTTGGAGGATACTGGGATGCTGCTACATGTCAATCAGTATAAAATAAGTTCAATAATTTTTGCCAGGGATTGAAAACAGGGGTTCCCTATGGCTAAGCTTCATCACCAGACATTTTTAAAAAATATTTTTAGTTGGAATTCGACACACTATCTTTATTTTAATGTGGTGCTCCACATATGCTAGGCAAGAACTCTACCACTAAGCCACAACCCCAGCCCCTCATCAGCCATTTTTTATTTTGAAACAGTGTCTCAAAAGTTGTCCAGCCTGGCCTTTAATTTGTAATCCTCCTGCCTCAGCCTCCTGAGTAGCTGAAATTTCGGTCATGCATCACCATGCCCAGCTGATTTCAGTGTTTCATTATCCAGTGTGGTCATAATGTCATGTACTGTCATTTCTGAGCAATACCACCATACTACCTGCTATGGGTAACAAACTTCTAGTCACAGTTATGTTCTCACTGCTTTTTGATGTCCACATCATACTACAGAAGATCCTGTGATTAAAACCCTCAAGCCAGTTGAGACAACATACATCTGCAATCCCAGCAGCTCGGGAGGTTAAGGCAGGAGGATTGCAAGTTCAAAGTTAGCCTCAGCAACTTAGTGAGGCACTGTGTCAAAATAAAATACAAAAAGGGCTGGAGATGTGGATCAGTGGTTAAGCCACCCTGAGTTCAAGCCCTAGAACAAAAATGAACAACAACAACAAAAAAAAAAAACCTCAAACTTTTTTTTTTTTAATTCAGGCTACTGCTAAGTTTTAACATCCTTTACAAACTTCTATTCTGAATATGTTTTGAACCCACATTCAGAATCTTAAATTTACGAACGTGATTTGTGTTGAATTAGGACATTTGCTTTATACCAGACCTCCTGAAAAGGCTTCAATACAGCTAGGCAGGCAGGCAAGGCTGGCAATGACAGCAATGAAACTTGGCCCCTATATATGTTCCTTGTTTCCTCTGAAGCAGAAAGAACTCTGTTTAGTCTTGCCCTTGTCCATGGCCAGTGTGTACAAGAGGAGATGGACTGGGGGAAGAGTAGGAGATGGCAAGACTATTAAAAGGATTATACCTCCTACCTAAACATAGATGTGACAAAGCCAGACCAATTCAAATTCCAAACACTTCTTCAGGTGGAAGTTGTTCTGGGATCAGTTTTCAAGATGGAGGCTTTAGAAATGAAGGCAAAATGAGGCTCAGGTGAAGCAGACATTCCAAGTAATCTAACAAAAAGATGAAACTAAATGGGAAATTGACTCTGATAAAAATACAGCTAATGGCTTCCAAGAGGTGTGTGTGGCAGGGTGGGGTGGTAGGATGTGTTTGACAAGGACTAGTAAATGTGATGGAGGAAAATGCAGGTGGACCTTTTCACTGCGACCCAGACTAGCAAGGTATTTCAAATCTTGTTTGGAGGGTTGGGGTCTTGATGGTCTCTCATTGGCGCTGCAAGTGGGGAGGAAGAGGACAGCTGGTGGCAACAGTGGGACATGGCTCACTCCATCTTGGTTGAGTGCAGATAATCCAAGGAGCCATTGTGGCAATGTGGGCACCCTGTCTAGTGAGGAAGTTGGGGGCTTTCTGAGCTAGGCAGCTGGTATGCTCAGGATGATTGTTGGCATCTGGGGATCTTAATGAAAAAAGTATTAGTTGGATATGGTGGTGTACACTTTTTATCCTAGCTACTCAGGAGGCTGAGGGAGGATGGTAAGTTTGAGGGCAGTTCAGGTGAATTATAAAGACCCTGTTTCAAAATAAATAAAAAGGGGTGTGGGTGTAGATCAGTGGTAGAGCACTTGCCTAGCATGCCCAAGACCTCAGGTTTAATACCCAGTACAAAAAAAAAAAAGAGTCTCTCCTCATGAAGTTAGTGGAGCAGCTCAGAGAAGGAAAAGATAGAAATGCATTTCAGTATTGTAAGGTGGGGAGCAGGTATTCAAAAGACTCCTGAGAGTGTAGCTCAGCAGTGTAGCACTTGCCTCACCAGGCCCTGGGGTCAACCCCCAGAACTGCACAGAGGGAGGGACATGGATGGATGGATAGATGATAGATAGTTAGAGAGAGAGCAAGATAGACATGAGAGAGAGGGAGGGAGAGAGAGATATGAGAGAGGGAGGGAGATGTGAGATCTGATGAGAGCTGATGTTTATTGATGCTGGTTTTGATCCAAATCTCTCTTAAACCTTGTGCTTTCAACACTTGTTATTGAAACACTGCTTTACAGGGCAAGGGTACCCTTGTATACCCCCATATAGTTTGAATGTTTTTCTCCAGAATGCATTCACGTCCCCCAGGCTAGAATCTCTTTTTACTTCATCTGAGTTCATAGTGTAAATAAGAGCAGAAGGTTCTACCTGGGTTCAAATCCTACTCCTGTTACTTATTAGTTGTCAGTGTCACAAGTTGCTTCACCTGCCTGTGACTCAGTTTCCTCATCTGTGGAAGGATTATAAGAAGAGCAACTGCCTCCTAGGATTGTTGCGAGGAATCACAGCCCAGAAAGAACAGAGCTTAGCAGGTACTAATGCCTCAATAAACATTATGATTTGGATTCAGATTCATCATCCAGTTTAATCCTAGTCCTTCCTGCTTTGTGACTTTTCCAAATGTCCCTAACTAAGCCTCTGAGAAAAATGATGTTTTCACAAAAAGCAATCTCTTCTTCCCTTCTACCAGCTTCCCATTCCATACTCTGAACTGTCACAATACTTTTGGCCTCTTCACGACTACATGCTGTGGTCACATCTCTCACCCCTGTTGCCCTAATCTAGGGCCGTTCCACATATCCTCGACTCCGCCCATATTACCAAACTTCTTTACCCAGGAGGCTACTAACCCTACTCCCTTCTCTCGCTCTCTGCCTTCTCCCTCTATTTACATTGACTACCCATTCACTGGGTCATACAAGCCAGATACCTAAAAGTCATCATTCTAGATCAGGGATCATCAACTTTTTTCTATAAAGTACCAGACAGTAAATACCTAAGGCTCTGAGGACCCCAGTCTCCATTAGAACATGCACAAAACAGCCATAGAAGGTGCACAAATGAATTGGTGTGGCTGTGTTCCAATAAAACGTTATAAATGTAGGCAGTGGGCAAGTTCAGCCTGCAGGCTATGGTTGGATAAGAATTATTATTGCACACTGTAACTGTTTGCTCAAAATCCATTCTTTCATCAAATCGATAAAAAGGATCTCCAATCTGTCCACTTCCCATCAACTCAATTACCTCTGCCCTAGACCAAGCCTCTATCATCTCTTGCCTGGACCATTCATTTCAGGATTCTCCCAATAGTTTCCCCTGACTCTCCTCTTGTCCTATAGTCCACTTGTCACAAAGCAGCCGGAGTGTTCCTTTCAAAGTTAACATCTGATCTTGTTACCAATGCCGCAGTCTGACTGGGCACAATTCAGGAGCCACTTGTCAAAAGAAATGAACTCTATTTTTAGAACACACACACCTCACCACACGGCTCCTCAGGAAAACCCTCAGAGCCCAACTGCCACCACCGGCTTCCCACAAGCCTCTCAACCTCCCCCACTCCTCCTGCTCTTGAGGCCCATTGGCTGGGTCGGGTGGGCAGAGCCAAAAAAAGTCCCCCAATGAGCAGCTCTGTGGTCTGAAATGGCAGGGAAACAGCCCAATGAGCATCACCGCAGAGGAGCCAATCAGTTGGCAGCTAGAAGTTTGCTGGGGCTGCTGTGAGCCAATCATCAGCTGGCAGCTGGAAGTTTGCTGGGGCCCCTTC
>NW_026000259.1:408250-415877 GCF_001458135.2 Marmota marmota marmota | reverse complement strand
GAGGAGGTAATGTTATTGTAGTTCAGGTGCCAATTTCATCATAGAGGCTGCCAGGTAGAGGGCATACATTGGAGGGAGGGCTTATTGGCAGAAACTAGACCTTACTTAGGAGGGTGTCCAATTAGAGATGCCACTTGAATTAAAGGACAGTGCTAGATATCTTTTGTAGTTGTTCAGCCAGCATCCATTCCTACACTGTGATTTTCTTTTCTAGGGATTTGCCCCTTTTCCATTTGGTACAATTTTGGTGGTACTGTCAATCAAGATGCTGTAGCCAATCCTAACCAGGTCTTGGGTGGGCAGGTAATACTAAGTATGCCAAACACATCCTCTCTCAGGAATTTGAATCTGGAGCACAAAGACAGAAAATAGTTGAACTGTTTCAGCCATATTGTGGTACCTTGAAAAGACCATGCACTCCATTCCTATATGCCCAGATTCTCAGAAATACTCCAGTTCTTATTTAATTCTTCCCCAACGCCTCTTTTAATACTTCCATTAAATTCCTTTATTCAGCCAAGTTTACTTAAGGCTACAGTTTTTAACTACAATGCCTACCATCCCCCCATACACCAAGTCTTTGTTTCCAATCCTCAAAACATCCACCTTCCATGCCTCCTTGGCATTAAGAATGTGTACTCATCCTTCAATACCAAATCCAAGTGTCAAGTCTTCTGTGAAACTTCCCAATCCCCTTCCTCGCCAAGAAAATTCAGTTGCTTATCTCCTCTGGCTTCCCATAATACTACATAATGTCTCTCTTTCAGTACTTATCATAATATCTGCTTATTCATTACTTGTCTTTCTCCCTTCTATAATGTGAGGTCCTTGAGGGTAGAGCCATGTCTTATTTTCTCTCTGGATTCTCAGTACCTAGCATCTTGGCCTATAATGAATGCTTGATTTAAAAAGCATTTATATGAGCCAGGTGCAGTGGTGCATGCATGCAATCCCAACAGCTTGGTAGGCTGAGGCAGGAGGATTGCAAGTTCAAAATCAGCCTCAGCAAAAGTGAGGTACTAAGCAATTTGGTGAGACCCTGTTTCTAAATGAAATACAAAAAGGGCTGAGAATGTGACTTAGTGGTTGAGTGCCCCCAAGTTTGATCCCCAGTACCAAGAAAAAAAGAGTCTAAACTGCAGTCAGCAGAAAACAAAGACAAAAAAACCCCAATTTACATGAATGTAGGAATTTATAACCCTGCCAGCATATTTTCATTTAATTATAATGAAAGCTTAAGTTCTTTCCTTCCTGGCACTTAAAAGGGTTCGGAGCTCATGGTCATACACACTTAAAGGGTAGAAATAAATCCAACATATGCCTTCAGTAAGAAGGACTATAAAGAGATACTTTTAAAAAGACAGAATAGAAAGTAGAAGAAAGCATATAAGGGAGGAGACAGAGTGTAAAGAGGTCAGGAGGAGTAACAGCACATTACAGAGCTGTACAAGGAAATACCATTTGGGGCACAGAGATATGGAGAGAATTCCTAGTGTTCCCCTTGAGATAGATTCCTTAGAGATGTAAGTAAGGTGAGTCCAGTGGTATATTGGTAAATATTTGACAAACAGCTCTTTGGGGCAGGTTGTTTCCCTCTAAGGGGAAGGCCTTAATTTGTAAAATTGTCCCCATTACTTTTTGTAAGTAATCCCACCATGGCCAATTTCAAGCTACCAATGTGGTATCACTGAATGCTGAGTTAAGAAGAGACACTCTGTACTATATTATTATCTAGGATTTCCACCAAACTGAATTAAACATGGTAGTCGTTTAATACTTCAACATATTTTGGTCTAACTTAATGTTGGGTTCCACCTTCACAGGATATTTTCACTACTGAAAAGAACAAAGAAGAAATACAGCTGAATACCTGGTATTATAATTATAAAAGTCCATAGCACATGCTTAGCACACTGCATACATTCACAGATGTGCACAAGTGCTAATGTGAATCTCCACAAGACTAGGATCCTAATTAGAATAAGACATACTTCATGTTTGTACAATTATGTCAAAATACACTCTACTGTCTATCACTAAAAATAACAAATAAAATAAAAACGAAGATGGTGTATGTATGGGGAGAGGGAGCAGGGAAGGAAAGGGGAAGTACTGGGGATTGATTTATGATTTGAAAAAAATTAAAGGAAATTCCTAAAGCAGAAATTCAGGCATGGGAGGATTCAGCTGGATTGAAAGTTTCCCAGACCCAAATTCAATCAATGTCAATCATCATTTTGTAGTGCTACTAACAATAATTTATTTGTAATATATCACCACATTTGTAAAATAGCTTTTAATGGATGTGTGTGTGCACATACCTATAATTCCAGCCATGATTCTGTAGACTTTCTGTTACTTTCACCAAAAGAGAAAGTCCCAGTTCACAAATTTAAGTTGTTGGGAATGGCAGAAAGGATTTGATGGCTTTGGCAGATAGTCTTAGATATTTATATTCAAATAGAACATTAACTAGAAATTGTGGAACAATTTCCACTAAAGACTAGTTTCGACACTTTGTCAGATATGAAGATGATAAACATTTCACACTTACAAGCTGAAAGTTTGAAATGTTTCAATTTGGAAGATACTAGCAAATGGATCTAATCTTTTCTTTGGTTGTATTCAGCTCTGAAAGGCATTTTTCCCATTTCATTTCAGCACGTGGATGTAGTTTTAGAATATGCCATTTTTTTTCTCTGATAAGGGAGAAAAATCACCAAGTTAAACTCTCAGTGATTAAACCATTTGTACCACATTTAAGACACCCAAAGAAATCCTCATATTTAATATTTAAGCCCTGGAGTGATAAGCTCAGGCTGTTTAAATGTAGAATATATTGCCAAAATATCCCTTGAGCAATACAATTGAATTCATACAGATGATTTTTTTCTGGTGTCATCACTATTATGAAGAAATTCTTTATGTTCCACAGTCAAAAAAAAACTTGGGGAAATAGCTTTCCCTTGCTAGTCTTCATAAATCAGTGTAGAAAGACAGACTTTTTTGTTGAAACACATGACTAAACCAGTCAGGGTTTAGTCATTCCAGGTGAAATGGGCTGGCATGAAATAATCACACAGAGACAGAGAAATACTTTTTTCTTTGTGTTCTATGACAGCTCCTCTAACCCAGCTCCCACAAAGGAGGCAAGGCAGACAAGAAATAGACAGAGCATGCCTCGAACCTGGGTTTAATTGGGGGAGGCTGTTCCATGGAATATTCTATTTTCAAAAGGGAAAAGGGGTAGGATTACAAAGGAATAGGTGAGTGTAACTCAACCTCAGCAGTGACACCTACTCTTGCAGCCACTCCTTGTTATCTGAGTTGGGGTAACGCCCAAGTTACTGAAACCTAGCACTATTGTGCCAGATTGAAGGCAATAATTGTTCAGAACCCTGGTGCATCAAGACTTAAAGGGGTATGCATCCAGGGTAGCTCCTGACATATCCCCCCTTTCTTAATAAAGAAAAGGCAACTGGGGAATTATGTCTTTCAGTCACTGGATTCTTGGTCTGAGGTCATCATAACCTCCTATTGAGAAAGGAATTAGTAGGGGAAAAAAGCCATTAAGAACATACCATATATAATGTTTCAACATATTTAGAATTAAAGTCATTTAATTAACTGTGGAAGATTCAGGTTATTATTATTACTCTGCCAAACACTCATCATAAGATTATTAATCTTTTCCCAATTTTATTGGGAAGCATTGTGTAACACAGACATTTTTATTTGGCATGGCATTTAAGCCTTTCCACAAACCATAGAGAAGAGGGTTCATTTACATCAGTCATTACAGTGGCTTCTAGAGCATTTTAACTTAGTTTCAATCTTTCCATCAGCACTTAACTATGAAGTATTTTGAAAGTAATTTAAGTCTATTAAGAAAATCCATATGTTGTAAGTTTTAAAACATAGCCATAAAGGCTGTGATTGTAGAAACAATGAATAATATTTTAAATAGTCCCTTCAAGGATTATGAGATCAAGAACTTGCTTAGGTCTGGTTAATTGGCATGCACCTGTTTCAAGCCCTGAAAATTAACTTCAGCATGCTAGCATAGGACAAAGGAACATTGATGGAGAATCAATCTCCTTTCCCCTACTATAACTAGTGCTAAAATTAGGCAAGTTGTACCTTTTATAGGTTATAGGATATTTAACCATCCTTTCTCTCAATTCTCACATTTAAGGAGTCTTTTAGGTCTGTCAGTAATGTAAATATTCTGAAGGCAGAGGTGAAACATCAAAATATCCTTTGGGATGCCATCTCGCTGAGGGTTGAGGTTTATAGAAGTTATGGCATACTCACGTGATTCTTGGAGACCAGCCTAAAATATATCCACCATTTCTAGACACTTTTCATTATACTGACAGGACGTTTGACAATTCTTCCACTTAGGTAAAGTGCCAATTTCTATTGTAGAATGATTAGGGCAATAATATATTGGTGGATATTTTATGCAAATAACTGGCCTGTATAGAAAAGTTCTATTTCAATGATCTTTCTATCTTGACAATTGTCCAGATATATAGTCTTAATTTCTAAGGACCAGCATGATTGGCTGGTTTAGGTTTCTCATATGCTGTCTTTTCTCAAAAGATACTCCCAGACAGCCTGTTTACCATAGGATCAACATATAGATATAACTGGCTATTATACTCACTACAATTAATCTAGTTACATGGGTGGATTTTCCAGTCCACACTGCAATGCACATTAAAGGTGGACCTGAGAGATGGGTCTACAGAAGTCTCTTCATAATTTTTACTTATATGACAAGCCTGTATAGCTGCATGGCTGTAAATTCTGCAGCTGGGAGATTTACCTTGCCTGTGTCATGGTTTTCAACTTTTTCATGATGGCTGGTTTAAACTCTATCTTTTGAAATTTGATTTAACTTACTAAATCATTTTCAGCAGCAGTGAGACTCTCAATATCACAATTAAGAGAAAATTTTTAAAAATATTTTGTAAGATCTATTATGTGCCTGTAGGGTCCTGTTTCCTCCCATTTTTAATATATTTACACTGAATGAAACGCTAGCACAAGTCATTATTAGTTTAATAATAGACAATATTACAGTATTTAAATAATAAGAAAAGATTTATTATCTCTAGCTGGCCATGAAACTTGACAAAAGTTTTTTAAAGGGACTATGGCAAATGGAAACTTAGTCTTTATTAATGGTATGACTCGATTTTGACTTTCATGGGATTATCAAAAATAGAAAATATAATAAGATGTATATGGAAATTTTATATTTTGAAATTTAGCCTTGGATTAACTTAAATAATCATCTTAATTTGGGATGAGGCTAGTGACAGAGTTTTTATCTTACAAGCTGTGGCCTTTACTAGGGGCATGAGAAATTTATACACATCTATCCAAAATAGGGAGTACATATGCTAAATAAGCCTAGAGAAGATGTTTTGTTTTTGTTTACCATTAACAAAGAATGAAATAAAAAAATGAATAGTCTTTTATCTATGAATCCATGAAAAACTGTCATTATTGTTATCAAACAATATGACCTAAGTAAGGGGAGTTAATATCTCAAATGTTAATGGATAAAGACAAGTTAACAGTGTTGTTTAAGACAGTGATCTAATTTAAAATTTTATAGGACATTGAGCTAGCAATGGCATTTTGAGGGGTTTATGTCAAAGTAATTTTTGTGTATAAGAAGCAAAACATGAGCATCCTTAATAACTTTATTTAATGTAGTGAAATTAGTTCAAACAATTATTATAATTTATGGTTTTATCAATTTTAAAAATATCAATGTATGGAGGGAATTACCTCATATTATTGAAGTTGAAAAAAGGTCTATCATGTTAAATTTCTTATTGAAATTAGCTATCGGCTGTTGAGCTGATTTATTTAGGGCTGCCTGTCTAATATTTTAGGGGTAACTATTTTTAGGGTTATTTTCCTCAATAACAAATTGTTGACAAGGGCTTTAAGTAAGGCCCTGTTTCAATGTTTAGAGGCTTCCAAAATCTGTTTTTAACTTAGAAGAGGAGTAAAATTTTTAACTAGGAAGCTTATTGTTCTTGGGGTAAGATTAGGATTTTAATCTCTTTCTGTCTATATGATTTCATTTCTTTTTCCTCATTTGGGCTCCATGTAACTATGCTATAACATCTAAACTTGGCTAGGACTATGTTAACCTTTGCAAATCCCTTGGAATGTCTAGGGCTAACTGGATGATAAACTCATCCCTTGAAAATGGGTGACCCCCTATAAGTTTAGGTGCTGTACTATCTCTTTAAGTCTCTCCATGAAAATAGTAGGATTTTTTTCTAAAGGCTTACTTAAAAAAATTTTTTTAGACATTTTGTTTACCTGTTAGATATCTGTTTGGGGGAGTTGTCTGTGCTCCAAATAGATTATTAGGTTTGTTCCTATTCTGTGTTATTGGGACATGGTTAAGATAAATCTCTTTTAAAACTGTTTTTAAGATGGCTCTCTATTTTAAAGTTTAGCTAAGTGCCTCTTTAGATAAGGTTAGACATCTGGTATAAATTTTGGAATATTACAATACATGAATTTGGATCTCTCGGAAATCTCCCTGAATTTGTTTTAGTCTATATTAAGTTTGAGAGGTTCCCTTCGATCTTTCTTTCTAGTAGGTAATTTTTAAAGGCATGCTTTGATGATAGTAGTGTGGCTAGATATGAAACTGAGATATCTTTTATTGATTATTGTAATTTCTCAGCATATAGACTAACTGATCCATCCTAACAACTCAAAAAGAACCCTCAATCTCTTTCTGAGTGAAGGTCTCAAAATATCTCTATATCTCAGAATATTATTCTTTAAATAGGTGTCTCTTAATTGTCTTTAAAAACTATGATTGAGGTTAATTCCCAGTGTAGGGAGTAATATATAAGTCTTTACCATAATTTTTTATGGATATTAGGTCCGGTGAGAGAAATTGTATAATACCAATGAATTTCAAACAAAGTTTGCAACTTTTATTGTTCAAAACTAATGTACAACTTTAATTTAGAGAACACCAGTCCTAATAAAATATTCTCCTAAATCCCATAAATAGCCAACAAATAGAAGTAATATGCAAGAATCAGCAGTATCTTTGAATCAATCAACTTTAGTCTCCAAGGAGAAGTGTCAAATTGGAGTTTAAGTCAGCATTTTAAAATATTTATTGTTTATTAAAGGATGTGAATTTATTCACTAAAATTAATCCTTGTCTTAAACATTAAGAATCACTAGACAAAGACCTTACTTAATGTAAATAAACTTAACATTTTAATAGGTTTTTATCATGTCAAAATATGGACAAAATCTTGGCTTATATTAGTATAATAAAATCAGGGGAAGACGTCTGAAATATTCTAGAATTAATCAGTTCAAATTATTATAGTCAGTTCAGTTATACATAAATTTGTTTCCCAATTATGTTAACTTTCTATATCATCTGTCTAGAAAATGATATAAGGATTGCCTTACTTAGGAAAATTCTTTTATCATTAAGGTCTAGAATATAAAGATCTTGTTTTACCCAAAGATGATTTTTATCTTCTTCTTAGGACTGCCAATGTGTGCTTCCTCTCTGTGGACGTATCTTCTTTTCCTTTTTTTTTTTTTTTTTTTTTTT
>NW_026000259.1:376622-405314 GCF_001458135.2 Marmota marmota marmota | reverse complement strand
CCCCTCTACTGTCATTCATTTGTCCCCCTTGTATTATTTTTCCCTTTCCCCTCACTTCCTCTTGTATGTACTTTTGTATAACCCTGAGGGTCTCCTTCCATTTTACCATGGACTTTCTATCCCCAAAAGGGCAAAGGGGTTGGATTACAAAGGAATAGATGAGTGTAACTCAACCCCAGCAGATGACACCTACTCCTGGAGCCACACCATGGTATCTGAGCTGGGATAACGCCCAAGTTACCGCGACCTGCCACTACCCTGCTAGATTAAAGGCAATAATTGTTCAGAAACCTGGTGCATCAGGACTTAAAGGGATCTTAATTGAGGGAAGCTCCTGACTGTTCTTCATTGCCCATTTCTTCATTTGATATCATGAAAAGATGAACACTTAAGTGGAAAATGTATTATCATAACCCCAATCTGCCTCTTCTTGAACAGTGAATCAAAGTCATGAGGGATCCTATGGACCACCCATGTTTCTTTGAAGGCAACTAAGTATAAACTGACATTCAGCACAACATCTTTTATTCATGGGGTTTTAGCATCCTTCCTTGTTACATGAATAGCTGTTGCTTTGTCAGGCTGATTTCACCTTATTTTTTTTTTCTGATCTTTATCAAGTATCACAAAATAATCTTTAAATAGGTGGGTGTTATATTCTTTTCTAGGCTGGTTTTCCCATAACAATGGATTAAAAGTTCAGTAGTGATTCTTTTGCATATGGGTATCAGATATTTCAATTGAAAATATTCCATAGCATGTTCAAGTTTTATAAATTGTTCTTATATTGTGGCATCCAAAGGTATTATACAAATGAAAGTAATAAAGAAATTGTGCCAAAAATGCATGCTGAACTTTTTCTTAATGTAATAGTTACCACAATTTCATAGTTAGTTACAGATTTGTAGAAATAGTGTTAGAAGCTGATTGTGGTGGTGCATACCTGTAATATCAGGGGCTACAGAGGCTGAGGCAGGATGATCACAAATTCAAAGCCAGCCTCAGAAGTTTAGTGAGGCCTAAGTACCTTAGGGAGATCTTGTCTCAAAATTAAAAAAAAATTAAAAACCATCTAGGCATATAGCTCAGCGGCAATGCACCCTTGGGTTCCAACTCTAGTACTGCAAAAAAAAAAAAAAAAAAAGAAAGAATAGTTTTGTTTGATGTTATTGTAGTTTAAGCCTGTTATCTCCCTGTAATAATAGTGTTCATCAATTTAGTATGGGAAAGCATACATTATTTTTTCTATAGGCATTGGGCTGAATAATAGGGATATCATTATTATTTTTAAACACATGTACATTACAGAAAAATGGAAATTACAGATACACAGAAGAAAGTAAAAATATATAGATTATGGATAATTCTTATTTAATTTTTATAAATTTTGTATTTTGCAATTGTATGTAAAATTTATAGTCATGAAAACATTAAGTATGCTGAGAGGCTATTTTTGTATTGGTTTTCATTGAGTATCACTAAGTCTTTGGCTTTCTAGTCATAAAATCAAGATTTCCAATTGCCAAAGTAATAGGGCCTATTGCTCCTTGTATTAATATGTTAATATGATTTGTAATTCTCTAGAGTTGTTCCAGTCTGTGACATGTGGGACTTGACAAGTTAAGGTACCAGGGAACAAGAATAGCTTATTTGAGGAAAGACCAGTATTTCTTTGCAAATAGCTGATATTAGATAGAATCACCTTTATTTAACACGTAGGTGTAAGATGAGCCCACTGCTAAAAATACAGAACCCGTCCTAGTATTGGAGGCATCAATTTATATGACACACAGATATGTTGGACAGAATAAGATAAAGCCACAGGCAAGTGTCTCTATGGGACTCTAAAAACTGCCTGATTAACCCATTTGATAACCTCTCCTCTTTCTTCATAAGGTTGGTCACCAAGGTGTTGAGGGAGCAGAAATGTCATAATCTGATCCATGGACCCCCAATATATCTGTCATTTACTGTCTGGGTTTTGCTTGTGAGGATTATAATGACCTTGACCGGTATCTTCTCCACCTATAAGAAGATGAAGACGGCGAGAATCTTGGGATGCGGTAAGGGGCATGAATCAAATGTTTAGGGGGACAAGAATATACTGGATAAGAAAATATGCTGTTATATTTTGAATCTGGATTGTCCCCCAAAAATCATGTGTTAAAGGCTTGGTCACCAGCCTGTGGTGCTATCAGGAGGTCATGGAACCATAAGGAGGCAGGGTAAAAACATGATAGATCACCAGGTATGCCCTTGAAGGGCATTATGGTACTGCAATGAGGTGAACAGCTTTGGTGCAGCCCACTCTACCTGCCACAACATTTTGCCTCACCACAGAACCAAAGAGACAGGACCTAGTGGCCATGGACTAAAACCTCTGAAATCATAAGCCAAAATGAATATTTCCTCTTTGAGTTGATTAGCACAGGTATTTTGTCACAGTATGGAAAACTGACTAATGAATACGTCTTCCCTGAAACATCTGTCTGAAAAGTTGCATGGCTTAAGGCTGTGAGAACATGCTTTCTTTCCTTTTTACTGGTGATCCAGAATTTTTAGATGGGAATCATTGTCACTAGAAAATATTGTTTGCCTTTATCTCCCCATGAATTACCCAAAAGCAAAACCAAATTTAAACAAAACCCCTCCCACTATTGTAATCTGCAGCCAATAGCAATCTCTCAAACTGGGTCCTCCCAGCCTAAACTGGATCCTGGAACATCACTTGGAATAATGTCTGGTTTGTTTGTTGTTGTTTTTGTCTTGAGTACTGGGGATTGAACCCATGAGCACGCTACCAGTGAACTACATCCTCAGCTTTTAATTTTTTTTTATTTATTTTGAGACAGGGTCTTGCTGAGTTGCCTAGCCAGGCCTGAGACTTGTGATTATTCTGCTGTAGCCTCCCAAGTAGCTGGAATTACAGATGTGCTCCACCATGCCTGCCTCATGCCTATATTCTTGAAAGTTATATAAATAACACCTATTCCTTTAGTTATGCATTCATTCAACACATACTTATTTATCTCCCAATATGTACCAAGAAGTATTCTAAGACATGTAATTGTGCTAAAAAAAAAAAAAAAAGTTTACTTAGAAAGGATTCTTTTCTTGAGAGGGAAGTGACCCAAGACCCTTTAACTCTAATATTTTAGGATTCTATTTAAGGTAATCCCATGTTGATCTGTTTTACAAACCACATCCCCTTGCACTTTATTTATTTATTTGGAAAAATTAATATTTTGTGTTATTTTGCTTAATCATGAGTTTCCTACTTTACATTCCCTTAGTAAAATTGAAAATGTGTGTGCATTTATGTGCAATTAGAAAAACGTCTTTTGAAAAGTTTTAATCAATATGTCATAATTGCACATATTTATGCGGTACAGTTTAATAATTTGATACATATCACAATATATAATGATCAAACCAGAATAAATAGCATATCGATCTCATTAAATATTTAAAAATTTAAGAGACCTCTATGTAATCCCACTCGGTGAATGATTCCCTTCCACAAATTTCCCTGAGAAAAAGCTTTACAGTGAAATTACCAGTGAGCTGTCAGTCATCTAGGTTTGGTATCTGGAAAAGGAGGAAAGAAAGTGGTAGCACATGTGGCCTAGCGATGAACAGAGTACAGGCAAGCTTGAAGAAAGGAAAAGAGGTGAGGCAGACATTGATGGTTACAGAAATAGCTGAGTCCTTGGTGAGGCTGCTAGAGATTGAAGGAGGTTCCCTAGATTTCAGGAAGTTGCTTCACTTACAGGGATGCCTGTGCGGCTGGAGCAGAATGAGAAGGGGGGCAGGTAGGAGATGAGGTCAGAGAGGGAGGCAGGGGCTAGGTCATACAGGGTCTTGTAAGCCTTGGTGAGGAATTTGCATTTTATTCTAAATTTGGTGAGAAAGGAGTGAATGATTTGTATTCATGCATCTATTTGTTCTTTTACAATCTCACAATTCTATCAGGACAGTTCTCTAGGCATTCTCCCTGCTTTATCCCTTTCTACCTTACTCCAGGAAAACTAAACTACTCCTATTCCCATGAAAACACTGGGGAGAAGAAGCATGTCATGTCTTCTTACACTTCTGTGCAGATCTAGGTCCCTATTCCTGCAATTCCTTCCTCCTTGTCCTTTGTCCACCTGGAAAAAATGCCCTTTTTGATGTCACACTGGATTCACCCATCACCTCCTCTGGAAGTTTTCCTTCACTTTCTCTGATCAGTCTGGGTGTTTTGTAAGTATCTCCTTTATCTTTGGAAGTTAAAATTGGAATTTATTTGAAGTCCAGGGCAATACCTGCTTCACATCCAAATCCACAGCATCTAGCATTGGATGTGGATAAATTAATCCACTTAAATGTTTTTGAACACTTCTAAAACAAAAACTAATATTTTGAGAGCACATTTTTTCTAAAATATAGCTACTTTATCTTAGCTGATACCACAAGCCACATTTTTTTTCATTTTTCTGCATATGTTTTGCAACTGTTTTATCCTGCTGGAATCATACGGAAATAATGTAACCCAAATTAATTATTCCGTGAAAGTACTATGGAGTATTTTCTAGAGTTGTCAAAGATGACTGCTAATATCTACGTTTAAAAGTTACAGGTAAATGGGGCTGGGGTTGTTGCTCAGTGGTAGAGCACTTGCCTAGCACGTGCAAGGCCCTGGGTTCAATCCTCAGCAACATGTAAAAATAAATAAATGAAATAAAGGTATTATGTCCAACTACAACTAAATATATATATATTAAAGTTACAGGTAAAATCATTTGTGCCATAATGTGCAGAAATTGGGGGAATTAGCCCATCAGGGTGGCACATGCCTGTAATCCCAGTGACTTGGGAGGCCAAGGCAGGAGGATTGCAATTTCAAACAGAGCCTCAGCAACTTTGCAAGGCCCTAAGCAACTTAGCAAGACCATGTCTTTAAATTATAAAAGAGGGCTGTGGATGTGGCTCAGTGGTCAAATGCCCCTGGGTTCAATCCCTGGTACAAAAAAAAAAAATTCAGGGCCTTGTCTAAGTAGGTACATAGCTATAAAATGTAGAACTTATAAGAGTAACTGAAGAAAGTTAGTGAAGTAGGGAGCTAGAAGCCAACAGCAATTACCATGATGAGTCTTTGGTAGGAATGTCTAGTGAGTAGGAGCAGAATCTCTGGAGCCCCACTACCTGTGTTCGAGTCCTGCCCCCTTACTTACAAGCATTCACTCAACCATTGTGATATTTTCTGAGGAAACTCTCAGTTTTCCTAACTGTAAAATAGTAATGATAATAATAGTGTCTAGTTTGCAGGACTTTCATTAGGCTTCAATTACCAAATCATGCAAAAACACTTGATGCCTAAAACATACTCAATAAATATAACCTCTGATGGTAAGGACAAAATGATTATAGTATTTCTGACTCTTGCCTAGTAATCAATAAAAAATAGAGCTAATATGCATGCAGGTAAACAACTGAAGCCAAAAGGCCAGGGTGATCTCTGAGCGTCACAGTTATTGACCCTCAAGTTCCCCACTCAACAGACCATTTATTTATTTGACAAATATGGAGCACCTGATAAGGACCAGGTTCAGCACTATCAAATAGAGTGGAAGGTAATAATGTGTCAAAGGAAAGAGCCAAATGATAGGTCACACTCTGATGTTCTCCCCCTTAGTTCAAGATGTGCCGAGGAGCCTCTTTGACGGTCCATAGTTTCTCCAAGTACTAATGAATGGCTGGAGTGGCAGTGGTGCCAGGTGATAAGAGGTAAGAGTAAGATCAAAAGCCGTAATTGCAGGAAAAGAGGGAGTTCTGAGTAGAGCAGAGTTATGAGTGAATGAGTGAGTTTCCTGGGTCACACTGGGTTGACCAGAAATACCATATTCTTTGTGCATGTTGCTTAGTGCACTTAAGAGACCTGGATGATCCCAAGTGGTAAGTTGTTGGGTACAAGAATGGAAAGGGTTGTTTTCTTAGGTTCCCAACAAAATAAGGTTTTGATATTCCTAAATAATGATTGCAAATAAAGTAAGAGGCAAGGAGTCTGGAAGCAAGCCCAAGTTATTATTCAAACTAGCAGGGACAATGAAGGTATAAGAAGGATGTCTAAATTGGATCATGAATCATGGGACCCTGTGGACAGCAAAGGCCTGCCTCTGACAGGTAGAGGCACCGTGAAAACTGAGGGCGAGATGGAAGTGAGAAAGAGAAGACAGGAAGATGATGGTTCAAAATGCCAACTGTGCTGATAGCTTTATCCTCACTCCCAATATGCCTTTGTGTAAGACTGAAACACTTGAAGGCAGGGAACAGAGTGACGTGAATGGGCAGAGTTGACCCTCAGTCTTCTGAGAAAACGTTACATATGAAGCAAGAAAAACAAGCATAAACACACACACAAAAAAAAAAGTATCACAGGAGCTCAGCCTCACCAGATGTCCTACAAAGCAGTTCACCCTAGTGCAACTAGACCATCTGTTTCAAGGCAGCCCAGGGGAAGGAAGGTCTGACTGCTGGGTTGACTGGGAAAGCTTCTTTGAAGGTAGGTATCTGAGTTGGGGCTTGAAACACTGGTAGACTTTCCCGGGAAGGAATAACTCATGGAGAAAGGTTTTGAGATAACTTATATCCAAACTTTGAAGTGTTTTATTCATTGCCAGGTGTAAGGGAGGAGCCCATATAGTATCCTGAGTATTAATCAAATCCCAGGGTTCTAGTTTGCATGTCTGATATATGACCACCAGGTGGCAGGACCAACTTAGAAATTGCTTATCTCAGCTGTGGCATTCCTTTGCCTACAGCTCCCTCACAAATCAGGAACCTCTTGATTAATATTGCAAGGACCAGGTTCAGCTCTCAAGAAGGTTTGCAAAATCCTGATCTCAAAGATTGTAGAGGATGTAGTTGCACCTGTATTATTTCTGGAGAAGACTGAAGACTCTGATGGTACTCAAAGCACCAACATAGACTCTGAAGTTCCTTAGGTGGGCAGAGCCCACAGAACCCATGGGATGCATGTGGAAGATTGAAGAGAAAAGTAGAGCCTTTAAGTCAAAGTGTTTTGTGTATTTGGAGCATTGTATAACCTCCTAGAAATCAGTCTCCTAGGGTACCATTATCACTGGGCATTCACCATACATATGGTGTCTGGTTAGCACAGCAGGCAGCAGTGGCATTACCAGCCCCCTATATCCTTAGGATCATAGAATGTGAGATCTGGACAAGGTCTCGTGGATTGGAGTCCTATCTTTCTGTAGTGGATGCTGTCATGCATGGTCCAAATCTCCTTTGAGGACTAAAGTACATGTTCCCCTAGTTGCTGGAGGTGCTGCTTAAAGACAGCTCTTTGGGAATTTCCATTCATCTAAGAAAGCTGCATTGTCCAAGTCTGCCATCCCCAAGTGTGTGTTAGTCAGCTTCATCACTGTGACCAAAATACCTAACAAGAATAACTTAGAGGAGGAAAAGTTAATTTTGCCTGATATATGACTGATATATGAGATTATAATTCTAAAAAAGAGATTATAATTCTAAAAAGAATAGAATTCAAAAACATACTGAACATTAAGTGAGCAATTCCCAAGGGTAGAGATTTGTCTGTCTTCTTTCTGACTATATCCCTATGGTCCCCATGTAGTAGGCACTTAATAGATATGTTAAATAATGAAATAAACAAATATCAATCCTTAGATTGCAGATATAAATAGATATTTCCTCGAATATCTCCAATAGGAAGTTACTGAGACTAGGTTATACTTCTTGATGTCTCTGGTTAGAGATTTGCTTTTAAAAATTCCATAGCGGTCCTCAGAGGAAACATTTCCTCAATCGAGATTAGGAAAGACAGGAAGCTTTGGGATGGCTTGACCAGTGCTCTGCTTGCCTTTGGATGCCTAGATTATATTGACTTCATAAAATTGTCCAAATGAGAACAGATACCCAAATCATCTTCATGAACCCTGACTAGAAGGATACAAATAACAGATTGTATTTGCATTGCTGAGGGCCTGATTGAATCCTAGTCAGTGCAGAAAGCATTCCTCTGACTCTTAACACATATTGACCTTGCTGACACACTCAGCACTGCCAATTTTTTAAGATTCTGGTACAGCTACACAAGAGAATGACCTATTAAAAACAAAGACTGAACTAGTGCATACTTGCTGCAATCAGTAATGTTCAATTTTGAGTACTGTGACTTTTATTAGCAGCATGATCCTGAGCAAGTTACTTAGTTTGTCTGCCTCTGTTTCCTCATCTGTAAAACAGATATGAAAATAATAGTATCTTCTTGAAAGTTGTGCTATGAGGATTAAATGAGTAAATAAATGTAACGTGTATAGAATTATGCCCACCATGCAGTACTTTATACGACTTAAATTCTGCATTTACATGGGGAATTTCATTTTGTCACATTCCAAAGAGAATTATGTATCCAAGGAATCTGCAGAGTCCTGGATGCCCTTTGCTTTAGGATTGTCTGGTTCTATGGCTAATGTTTGTATAACTGCCTAGTATATGGCAAGCTGAAGCTTACAGTTGAAAAATGAAGCAGATGCCCTATCTTTTTGCTACAATGAGGTTAGCGGTAAGCTGTGTTTGATTATAGATGTGAGGGCAAAAGCAGAAGGCATTTCTACTTATAGACTGTTTCTTAAATTCTGTAAGCACCACTGGAGAAAATTCCAATCTTAGCCCCAGCTAACTCCTTCCGAGCTCTTATGGCAAGAGAAAAGTGTGGAAATTCCACACAACCTGAATACCCCTTGAGCACTTTCTAGATGTAAGGAGATATAAGCAACTAACTAGGGGTTGGTGGTGTAGCTCCATGGTGAAGCATTTGCCTCGCATGTGCAAGGCTCTGCATTTGATCCCCAGCACTGCAAACAAACAAACAAAACACCCAATAACATAACCAGAAGTCCTCTGCAAGGTGTACTTCCACGGAATCTTACTGAAATAGTTCCAAGCCAATTGCCTACTAGTTAAGATGGAATCTGGCTTTATGTACTTCTTAAGTTTTCTACAATGGTAATCTGATTGCTTAGAAAAATGGGATGTTCCATTGAGAGTCTATCCTTGGATAGAAATATCCATCCTATTTGTTCTTCTGCTTACTTGAGATAGAAAATCTAGCTTATGGAGTAATGGAATTGTTCTAGTTAAGCATTTCAGGGTTACGAATTTTAGTGCTTAAAGTTTCTGAGGGAGCTATATGTAATATTAGGATTTCAGTGGACACTGTTTATACAGGACCTGAAATCTCTACTTCAAATACAATGTCAAAAAGGGTGATACCTCTTTTCTCAAAATGGGTAAGTGAACAATGTCAAGCATAACAAGTACACTGGGGTGCTAGACAACCTCCTCATTTCTAAGCAGACTCCTATTCAACATGCCACAGGAGGAGAAAAGAAATGAGAAACAGTAACTACTTACCATCTATGGGCTTCTACTATTTGCCATAAAATATGATAGACTATGTGAATTATCCCCAGGACAGGGGGATATTATTGTCATTTCAATTGGATAGGTGAGGAATCAGAGCTCCAAAGAAAGTTATTTGCCCTACTTCGCACAGCTGGCTAGACACAGCCAGAATCTGAACAAGGTTTGGTTTCAATATCTACGTATTTTCCATTACACCGAAGCAATCCCATTGTCTTTATCAGTTGAAGAGTGAAAAGGGCTGCCATCAAAGAGAACACATGAGAAATGAAAAGTTAAGGCGTCTTTTGGTCCTATATTAGATGCTCAGAAGCGCCTCAGTTTTCACAGCTATGGCTGTAAAATGAGGTATCTGGAATAGCCCCTTTTGGCTTTAACACTCTTTGCCCATCTCCCCCCATCCCACTACTTTCCAAACTCAGAGAGAAGTGATCAATACACAAGAACACCAGGTATATTAGCATGGTGAAGTGGTTATGTGTATAAGTGCAAGTGCCAAACCATCTGGTACTAACTAGCTGTAGGCCGTAGGGAAAGTGACTTCATCTCTCTGTGCCTCAGTTTCCTCATCTGCAAAGTGAGCATAGGACCATAAGGAACAAATGAGAATGTTTATAATACGCTCTGGAATGGCTTGAATTTTAAGACTCAGAAAATGTTAGCTATTACAAGACCTTGCAGGAGCTCCAGCCTTGAGTCTAGCATTATAAATAACTCCCAAGTCCTACCTTTAGAAACTTCTTCCTTTCAGAGATAGTAGTGGTTCTCAAAGTGTTGTTCTTAAAACTCTTACATCAGAATCTTTATTGAAAAATGCATATTTCTTGGCCCCCACTTCCAGACCTATCTAGTTAGAACCTCTGAGCATTTGGCCAAATAATCTGCAAATCTGCATTTTCTTTCTTTTTTATTATTGGTACTGGAAATTGAACCCAGGAGGCCTTAACTACTGAGCCACATCCCAAGCCTTTTTTTTATATTTTATTTAGAGACAGGGTCTCACTGCATTACTAAGAGACTTGCTAAATTGCTGAGGCTAGCTTTGAACTCAAGATCCTCCTGCCTCAGCCACCTGAGCCTCTGGGATTACAGGCATGTACCACCATGCCCAACATACATAATCTGCATTTTCAACATACCCACTGAAATTTGATAACCATGCTTTGCCATTTTCGTAGCCTAATATAGGGTCCTTCTAATAAACCTGGTGTTGAAGCCTTTCTTGCTAATATTTAACTTCAGGAAATCTACCTAAGACCTTCCTAATTAAGAAATCAGATCTTTAATAATCGGTGTGCATAAGAATACTTGACAGACCCACCTTAAATTGGCTGGCTCTAATAGAGTTCTTAGAATGGGCATATAACCAAGAGCTGATAGTTGGTAGCACTGGAGGTCCAACAGTGTTCTTTACAATAATCAACATGTCATAGAAATGACCACAACATTTGTACCTTTCTTTGCAAAAGTTTTCAACACTTGCTTAGAATTCTCCCTTAGAGGAAGCCATCTGTGATTTCAGTGGGGATCATGACTTTCCAACATTTGTTTCTGAATATACCCCACCAGACTGGGTTCAAATCAGACATTGGGATCTTGTTGGGAGAAAAATCACTGAAAAATATCTCTTTGTATTTCAATAAGAAATAGTGTTTGATATATTTACTTTGGAAAAAAAAAGACTCCAATTCTAGTGCTCTTCTCAGTAGTTCTATGATCCTTAGGGAAAACTGGTTGTTCTGTGATTCTCTAGTTAGTTCTTAAGCCCTGAAGTTGTTTCAAGCATGCTACCATCTCTGGGGTCTTTAGAGCAGGCTTAACTTATCCAGGCCTAGTTGTCAGCTGTCCAAACCCCAGGGAATCTCAGAAGTAAACATTTTTCGCACTGAGTCAAAGGGACCTGCATTATTCAATTGATGGGCTTCCCACATACCTAGGTTCTTGGAGACGTACATAATTTATTTTTCCTGAAGGTTCTTATTTAGTTTTTGATACTATAAAAACTAACATTAAAATTTTTTGACAATTCTTTATTTTGAATATTCTCTACTACCTAGTTAAAAACCAATGAATGATTCTAAGATTCTGCATCATTTTTACTATGATTACTTTTAACATTGGTCACATAGGGAACTTTAATAAGCACATGCACTGCCAAAGCATAAAGGACACAATCTTTGTTTCTAGAATTTAGAGTACAACAAATTACATTTACCTGCTTAACTTGCCACTTCTCCAGGTGAGCTATGCTGAAGACTTTGAGTGAAACATTTGAGATATGATTCATATAACATTACAATTCCCCTATTTGCAGTCTACATTTCAGTGGTTTTTTTTTAATTTTCACAGAGTTTTACAAACATTAGGACAATCCATTTTAGAACATTTTCAACAATCCATAAAGAAATCCCACCTGCATTAGCAGACATTATTCACTCTTCTTGCCCACTGGCCATTAGCAGTGATTACTAATCTGTTTTCTGTTTCTGTAGATTGGCTTCTTCTGGGCATTTCATATGAATGGGATCTTATATGTGATCATTTGTGACCAGTTTCATTCATTAAGCATAATATTTTCAAGGTTCATTCATGTTGCATAATATGTCAGTGTGTCATTTCTTCTTATGGCTGAATAATACTTGATTGTATGCTTCTACCATACTTTATTCACTCACCAGTTGATGAATGGGTTGTTTCTACCTTTCAATATTATGAATAAATGTTGCTATAAACATCTCAGTACAAGTTTTTTGCAGACATAAGCTTTCATTATCCTTGGGTATACACCTAGCACTAGAATTGCTGTTGGACTGTATGATCATTCTAAGTATAACATTTTTTTCATATTTGTAATTTTTTGTAGTTGAAATAGATGGACAGCATGCCTTTAATTTATTTGTTTCAATTTATGTGGTGCTGAGGATCGAACCCAGTGCCTCACACTTGCTAGGCAAGTGCTCTGCCACTGAGCTACAGCCCTAGCCACTAGGTGTAACTTTTTGAGGAACCGCCAGACTGTCTTCTAATGTGGCTGAATGATTTTATACTCTTACCTGCAACATATTAGGCTTCAAATTTCTTCATTTCCTCACCGATGCTTGTTTTGATCCATCTGTTTTAATTATAGCCATTCTAGTAGGTGTAAAATTGTATGTCATTGTGGTTTGATTTGTATTTTCCTAATGATAATGACATTGGATATCTTTTCTTGTGCCTATTGACCATTTTGTTGGAAAATTATTGATTCAGATCCTTTGTCCATCTCTGTCTTTTCATTATTGACTTGTGAGTATCTATATGTTCTGGATGTTACACCATTGCCAGATGTTAATTTGTAAACCTCTCTCATTGTGTGGGTTGTATTTTCACGTTCATCACTAGTGTCCTTTAGAAAACAAGAAATCACAAACTTGCAAACAGATAATTTACGTATTTTTTCTTTTGTTGCTGGTGCTTTAGATGTCACATCTAAGAAACTATTGCCAAATCTAAGGCCACAAAAGATTCACCCCTGTTTTCTTCTCAGAGTTTTATAGCGTTAGCTCTTAAATAAAGGTCTTTGGTCCATTTTATACTAATTATTATATATGATGTGAGGTAGAGTCTGCCTCCTTTATTTTGTATGTAGTTACCCAGTTGTTTCTGCACATTTGTTGAAAACGCTAGTATTTCCCCCATTTAATTCCTTGGCACTCCTGTAAAAAATCAGTTGATTATAAATATGAAAGTTTATTTTTGGACACTCAACTTACTTCTATTTATCTTTATGACTATTTTTATAATTACTCTTGCTTTGTAGTAACTCAAACTTAGAAAGTATGAGCCCTCCAGGTTTGCTCATCCTTATTGAGATTATTTTGGTTATTATGGGTCCCTTGAGTCTCCCTATGAATTTTAACATCATCTTGGCAAATTGTACAAAGAAACAAGTTGTACTCTGATGAGGACTGCATTGAATCTGTGAGATCATTGTCATCTTAATAATATTAAATCATCATTTCTACAAACATAGGATATTTTCCCATTTACAACATATAGATCTTTAAATATTTTTCAGTATTCGTAAAACTGAAATGATATATACAGTATGAGAGAAACTGCATGTATATGTATTGTGTCCTCAAAAAAGTTAGAATAGAAATGAAAGGGTTTTTTTTTAATCTTGAACTGTCCAAAATGGTTATCAAACAACAACTTCTGAGGGTAATGAATGGGAATGGAAATCAATATTTTTGTTGTTTTAGCATGAGCCAGAACTCCACTAGGTGTTTTGGATGCATTTTCATATTAAAATTTCTCAACAACCCTATGAGGCAATAAAGTATTCTTTTTGAAAATGAGGAGACTAAGGCTCCAATGGATTAAGTAACTTTCCAAGGTCCCACAGCCACAATGTAGTAAAAAATATTGTGTTTGACCTTAGGATAACACTTAGGTCTTCACAGAATAATCAACTTGTCATCTCAACATGCATTGTGTTGATCTGATAAGGTGCTCTATTGTACCTTACCATTACTGTATTCTGAAACTTCAAATGTCCAATTAAAAGTTTAAGGCTTAGTCAGGCATAGTGGCACATACCTATAATCCAAGAAGCTTGGGAGGCTGAGGCAGGAGGATCGCAAGGTCAAGCCAGCCTCAGCAACAGCGAGGCGCTAAGCAACTCAGTGAGAGCCTATCTCTAAATAAAATACAAAATAGGTCTGGGGATGTGGCTCAGTGGTTGAGTGCTCCTGAGTTCAATCCCCAGTACCCCTCCAAAAAAGTTTAAGACTTACACATTGAAAACTACAAAACATTGTTGAAAGAAATTAAAGAACACCTGAATTAATGGGAAGTCATTCCATGCTCATGGGTGAGAAAATTTACTAATGTTTATATGGTAATACCCTCCAAAGTAACCTCCAAAGAAAACTTACTAATGTTTATTGCCGCAGTCTGGCTGGGCACACAATCACGAGCCACCACACAGCTTGTAGATTCAAACAGCAACTCTTTATTCCCGAACTCACACTAGCCGTCTACAATCACGTTCTGGGGAAATCCACGTTCTCCGCCCAAATCCACGTTCTCTCCCAAATTCACCTCCACTGGGCTTCTGTCTCCCAAGATATACTGTCTGAATCCCGTGAGAACTCAAGGGGAACTTAGGCAGCAGGATACGCCCTATTCCCAGCAGGAATAATCTTAAACCTTAAACCTGGAACCTAAACTGGGAACGCCCTAAACACGATTATGTTAAACCAGGAACACCCTAATCCGCCCTGGTCCTTGAGCAAGGTCAACTACATTCAATGTCACTGCAAAATGTCAGCAACATGGGGTACGCTGGCAAGGAAATTGTCATACCTACTTGGCTAATGGCTCCCAGCAGTTTATATGAAAATACCCTCCAAAGTAACAGATTCAATAGAAATCCTACCAAAATTCCAGCTTGTTTATTTGCAGAAGTTGACAAAAGAATTCTTAAATTCATATGGAAACTCAAGGGATCTAGAATAAGCCAAGTAGTCTGATTAAGAAGAACAAAATTGAAGAGCTTGTTTTTTTCCGATTTCAAAGTTACAAATAATCAGGACACTGTTGTAGCAGTATAATGATAGATATAAATTGATGGAATAAAATTGAATGTAAAGAAATGAACTCTCATATTTATAGTCCAGTGATTTTTGACAAGGGTGTGAAACAATTCAGTTGAGAAAGAATAGTCTCTTCAACAGAAAGTGCAGGAACAGCCAGGAGCAGTGATGCATGCCTGCAATCTCAGTGGCTCAGGAGGCTGAGGCAGAAGGATCACAAGTTCAAAGCCAGTCTCAGCAACAGCGAGGTGCTAAGCAACTCATACTGTCTCTAAATAAAATACAAAATAGGGCTGGGGATATGACTCAGTGGTCAAGAGCCCCGAGTTTAATCCCTAGTACCCCCCCAAAAAAGTGCAAGAACAGCTGGATATCTACATACAATCAAATGGAGTTGGACACCTGTCTCATACTATATACAACTATTAACTCAAAATGCAAAAAGACCTAAATGTAAGCACTAATCTTATAAAATATTAGAAGAAAACATAGTTTCTTAGACATGAAACTGAAAGCATACAGATCAAAAGAAAAATAATGGATATATTGGACTTCATCAAAATGAAGATAGTTTTATGCTTCACAGGAAGCTATTAAGAAAGTGAAAATAAAATCCAAGGAGTGAGGTAAGCTGTATACAAACCATATATCTGATGAAAGACTTGTATCTAAAATATATAGAGGACACTTACAATTTAATGATAAAAGATAAATAACCCAACTGAAAAGGGAACAAAATATTTGCATAGATATTTCTCTAAAGAAGATTTATATATGGTCTACAGGTACATGAAAAGATGTTTAATATTAGTCACTGGGAAATACAAATACAAATCACAACGTGTTTTTACAAGTGTTATTAAGGATGTGGAGAAATCAAACCCTCGTATATTTATGGTGGAAAAATAAACTAGTACAGCCACTTTGCAAAACAGTCTGGTAGTCCTTCAAAAATTGAAACCTAAGGCCTGGGGTTATAGCTCAGTGGCAGAATGCTCACTTAGCACATGCAAGGTGCTAAATTCAATCCTCAGTGCCACATAAAAATAAATAAATAAAATAAAGGTATTATGTCCAACTACACCTAAATTTTTTTTTTAAATTAAAACCTAAAATTACTATTTAACCCAACAATTACACTTCTATGTATACACCCAAGAAAAATGAAAGCCCATGTCCACTCAAAAACTTGCATTATGTTTTCAAGGTCCCATCTATGTTGTAGAATATATCAGTACATTATTTTTATTTGTTTATTTTTTATGTGGTGCTGAGGATTGAACCCAGGGCCTCACATGTGCAAAGCAAGCACTCTACCACTGAGCTACAATTCCCAGCCCATATGAGTATATTATGACAAGTGAAAGAAGCCAGTAACAAAAGAATAGCTATTGCTATGGTTCCACTTACATGAAATGTTCAGTAAAGGCAAATCTATAGAGGCAGAAATTATAATGATAATGGCCTAGGATTGGAGGGGGTGGGGACTTAGGGTGATAGTTAAAGGATACAAGATTTCTTCATGGGGTTATAACAAGGTCTAAAATTAATTATCCTGATGGTTGTCCATTCTGTACATGTAGTAAAACCATTGAATTGTACACTTTAAATGGGTGGTTTTATGGTACTTGAATTATATCTCAATGTAGCTTTTACAATCAGGGATATGCTAGATGAACAAGGCATGCCCCAAGCCAGTCATGGCTAGTAATACTAGGTCTTGGCAGGGCTGCAATATATTATATTTTTTAATTGTGTACTCTACAACCCCAGGAAACACCATTATATGGGCCACAATGTAAAAGACATCCTCTTAAAGTTGTACAGCATACAATATACATGGCCTTAAGCTTCAGTTGGTTCTTAGAAAAATTCTAAGATTAGTCAACTGTGGTGGCACATGCCTGTAATCCCAGCGGCTCCGGAGGCAGAGATTGGAGGATCGTGAATTCAAAAAGCCAGCCTCAGCAACAGCTAAGCAATTTGGTGAGACCCTGTCTCTAATAAAATACAAAGTTGTTCTGGGGATGTGGCTCAGTGGTTGAGTGCCCCTTAGTTCAATCCCTGGTACTGTCCCTGCCCTAAAAAATTCTAAGATGTATCATTGTGGGTTACCAATACCTATTCCCCCAAACACAAATGGAAGTTAGTTTTCAAATAAGTGGCATAGAGAAACATTTTCCTTACACAGCTCTTTAACTCAGCATTCAGGCAACCATTGTGCTTCTCATCTTTTATTCCTGTTACCCTAGTTGGGAATATTTTTGACTTTCCATTTAAATAATGTCTAATTAACATAGAATTAAAAAATATTTTATAAGGAATTAGATCTACCCATAATCCCACATCCTGATTTTTTTTCTCTAGACCCCCTTTCAATTTTTATTCATATATACAGACACTTTTTACATAATTGTAATTGTAGTGTATACACAGCTGGATGCCACTTTTTTCCTTAATATTATTTCATAAACACTGATATTTGTTGTTCCATAGTCTTTGCATTTATTGTTTTAATGAATGTATAAATTCTTCCCAATTAATATACCAAAATGTATTTGATACCTGAATGTAAGAAAATTAATGTAATTATGCAAAAGCTACAATTTGGAAATGCCTCCATGTAAAGAATCTGCTTTATTTTATTTTTCCCCCCAAAGTTCTTATCACCTATGTATCCAAATTCCCAATAAATATTTTCAAACAAATAAATTTTGGTGCTGGGGATATAGCTCAGTTGGTAGAGTGCTTGCTTCACATGCACAAGGCCCTTGGTTCAATACTCGGCACCACAGTTAATTAAATAATTAATTTAAAATTACTCTATTAGGGTTAATTCCTAGCAGAGAGTTAAAGGGCATAAAAATTGTTTTCTGAGCAAGTTATTATAGCAGGATTTTTTCACATATATCCTGGCCAAATGGACCTTCAACCAGAATCATTATCATGTGATTCTGGAGGTAGTACTTGGGTTTTTAACCTCTGTGATCCACATTCAGCACCTGATTTCCTATGTAATGCCCACGCTAAAATTGTCTAGTTAGAGGAAGGAAGGACTGTTTCCCCATTTAACATGAAAGTTTGAACTAAGACCAGGCTGAGAAGAGATGTATTATATGTTCTTTGGAAAACAGATTTTTAATGGCAGTGGGCCCAGAAAAACTCACAGGCATCCCAAGTATCACTAATCCAATTATTTGGGGGGACTGGCAATTCATTTGGACTCAGTAGATTTTCTTGGAGCAATGGACCTTAGCACCTACTTGAATACGTGAGCATAGATCTACTCTTTGGAGGAAAATGGTGATCTATCTGCAGAAAGACACAGCCTCCTCCCCCATGATGCAATCCCTCTGTAACACTTGCCATGTTGTCAAGAAGATGCAGGGACTCTGTGAGATCTGGAGATAGTCTTGAGGTGACAGTAGGATTAGAGAAAAAAAAGCAAAGCACGGCCAGGCCACGTTGAGCCATTCCTGTGTGCCATGCCACTCACCACTCAGCACAACCCTATGGGGTAGCTACTATTCTTATACCATTTTGAAAAAAAGAAACTGAGGGACAGAGAGATAAAGTTACTTGTTTAAGATCACAGAGTAAGTACAAGGACAGGAATTGAAACCCAGGTTTGACTGACTTCAAAGTTGTCCTTATTCTATGTAGTAATCATTGAGAGACCATAGTAATGGTAGTTCGGAGACCTTGAGCATTTTCTTTTTTCTCTTGGGGCCTTAGTCTCCCCATCTCTAAAATGAGGGAGTTGGACTAGCTGATCTCAGTGACCTTTTTGGTATCTCATTCCATTTGATTATCAAAACATACAGGGAGAGAAATTGAGCAAATATTATTGTCTCTTTTACACATAAACAAATGGGAGTTTAGAGAGGTTGATGTTTTATGCATAATTGCATAGCTACTTTCTGAGAAAGTCAGATTGAACCCAGGTTTCTGAACTAGAATGGAACTTCAGAGGCCACCTGGCCAATATAATATCACTCTATTTATTCTCTTCATTATGGGAAAAATGCCCCAGCCCCATCAACTGCAGTTCATACAATACAGTGTGACTAGAAACCTTTGCATATTTTCTCTGAATCTGAGTATCCCATCAGTTGTTTGTTCTTGTTCCAGGGATGGCATGACTCATTAACTAACACCTTTTCTGAGGGATCTTGATGGGAAGAAGTTATGGCTAAAATATAGTAAGAACCCACCATGCCTATTAGTTCCTGGGCATGATTTCTGTCTTTCCCAGTTTTCTTTGATAATCAGAATCTCTGGAGAACTTGTTAAAAACACATATTCCTACAAGTTATTGAGAAGCACAGCTTTGGAGTAAGAATATGAAACAAGTGCTCACACACAAGAGAGTCTCACAATGAGCTGCTGATTCTTCAACTGTGAGGGTGATCAGTTGGTTTTTGACCAGCATGCATTCTGATTGATTGGGACCTATGCCATTCCAGATGGAAGCTATTCTGAATACCAGCAAGTATGGTAGGGATCAAATATACCCATTTGACATAAGAAGAACTAAGGTCCAGAGAGGCTCAAGAGCCTGCCCCAGGGTACACACAGATATGAAACAGGTGGCAGGGAAAGGGTCATGCTCATTTTCCTATAACCACAATAAGTGGTCACTGCCAAAGGGAACAGGCCATGGGATATATATCTGTCAGAGTTCTCCACAGAAACAGAACCAATAGGAAATATATAAATTAAGAGATTTAAACCCAATCAATAAATGGGCAAAATACTGAAGAGGTGCCTCACAGAAGAAGAAATACAAATGGCCAAAATTATATAAAAAAATGTTCAATATCTCTAGCAATTACAGAAATGCCAGTTAAAACTACACTGAGATTTCATCTCAGTCAGAATGGCAATTATCAAGAATAAAAGTAACAATAAATGTTGTAAAGGATGTGGAGGAAAAAGGTTCACTCATACATTGCTGGTGGACTGCAAATTGGTGCAACTACTCTGGAAAGCAGTATGGAGATTCTTGAGTAAACTTGGATTGAAACCACCATTTGACACACTTTTCCCACTCCTTAGCATATACCCAATGCATATAAAACCAGCATCCTATAGTGACACAGCCACATCATTATTTATAGCAGCTCAATTCACAATAGATAAGCTATGGAACCACCTAAGTGCCCTTTAACAGATGAATAGATAAAGAAAATGTAGTATGATACACAATGGGATATTACTCAGCCAGAAAGAAGAATGAAATTATGGCATTTGCTGGTTAAATGGATGGAACTGGAGACTATCCTGCTAAGTGAAATAAGATAATCACCCCTGGAAAAAGGCTGAATGCAGATGCTAACACACAATAAGAGGTGGTGAGAGAAGAATAGAAGTTCATTGGATTAGATGAAGGGGGATGAAGGGAAGGGAGGAGGAATGGGAATAGAAAAGACAATAGAATGAATCAGAAACCTTCCTATGTTCATATATGAATACATGACCAGTGAAACTCCACATCATGTATAATTACAAGAATGGGATTTTAATTAGAATACATTATACTCTGTTTGTATAATATGTCAAAATACACTCTACCATCATGTATATCTAAAAAGAACAAATAAAAATTAAGAGAAGGACTGAACTGTATGTAGCTCAGTGGTAGAGCACTTGCCTAGCATGTGTGAGGCACTGGGTTTGATCTTCAGCACCATGTTAAAAAAATAAAGGGGGCCGGGGCTGTGGCTCAGTGGCAGAGCGCTTGCCTAGCATGTGTGAGACACTGGGTTCGATCCCTGGCACCACATAAAAATAAAAAATAAATAAACAAAATAAAGGTATTGTGTCCATCTACAACTAAAAAAAAATAATAGGAAAAAAAAAAAAAAACAGTTGCTTGGGCTGGCGTTGTGGCTCAGTGGTAGCACGCTCGCCTAGCAAGCGCGAGGCCCTGGGTTCGATCCTCAGCAAACACATAAAAACAAATAAAGGTAAAAAAATAAAAATAAAATAATGGTATTGTGTCCATCTACAACTAAAAATATTATTAAAAAATAAGCGAAACTAGAACAAAGAGAGATCCAGGAATTGGCTTACGTGACTGTGGAAGCTGGCAAATCCAAAATCCAGAGGGTGGACTAGAAACTCAGGTAGAATTTCACTATTAGAGTCTTGGGCAGATTTCCTTCTTTCTAAGAAACCTCAATTTTTGTTCTTAAGGTCTTCTAATGAATAATGGATCAGGCCCATGTACATTACTGAGGGTAATTTCCTTTACTTAAAGACAGCTGATTTTAAATATTAATCACATCTACAGAAAACTTTCATAGCAATATCTAGACTAACCATTAACAAACAGCTGGGCACCATAGCATAGCCAAGCTGATTCTTGAAACTAACAATCACCTGGGTATCTGGGGAGTGGACTCTTACGGGGCAGCATGTGTTTGAGCCTCAGAGACAAAGTGTTTTATCCCACTACCACCACAATCAAACTGCTGGCTCTGTCCCTATTTATCTAGACTTTTCTTTCTCTGCTTCCCATGACTGTAGTTGCCAGACCCAGTGACTTGGCCACCTATTCGACATAACTTTCCTATGTACTTTGTATGTGCATATATGAATATACCACAGTTAATCTCACCATCATGTATATCCAGAAATTAATTTTCAAACATAACTATGGGTAAATGGCAGAAAGATCAATAGAGGGATGAGAGCAGGGGTAGGAAGAGGGAAGGGGAAGGAGAGGTCCTGGGGTCTGAATTAGTACAAGAGATATTCCAAGCTTATATAATTATGTCAAAATAGAATCGACTGCCACGTGTAACTAAAAAGGACCAGGAAAAAAAGAAAAAACGGAAAATACAATGGCTATTAACTGAATTGCATACTGCTTTTAATCTCAAATAGTCCATATCTCCTCAATAAAAATTGGCACATCAGTAAAAGTCCAAGTTCATTTCTTCACTTCCAATTTAAGATGTTTTGCATTTTGTATAATGTGCAAACACCTTTCCGCTAGCTGGTTCTCCATATTCTCTTCACTTTCCATATTTCTTTCACAAGTCTGCCCTCTCAAATGCTGTCTGTGTATTGACTTCCTCCTTCTTAGACGCCATTCTTCTTTCTCTTAGATGTCCTCCTGACCTCCTTGTACCTGCTTCCATACTCTGTTACTTCCTGTTTCCATGTTGTAATAAACTGATGCAAATCACTACTTAACCTTGACACTGTATTAAACAGGTATCACCTAGGATGGCCAGGCACATATAGACACACCTAATCTCTTTGCTATAGACAGAAGGGCCCAAGCTACTTAACCACCAATCCTTTATTCACCTGGCACTTTGGATTTCTTTGTATTTTCTTCAATTCTCATTACAATTGTGGTCACCAGGAGAGAGAAAACTAGTCTGCAAACAAAATTTGGAATTGATAGGTATATTGGGGTATCTTGATTATTGTGATCCTTGACTGTTTCTAATCCATTTTGTAATACTAAAAGCTCACTCTAATATAATCAGAGATATGATAAATTATGATATAATGGTATATTAAGAATTGTAATGCAAAAATAAATAAATAAATAAATATTTTTTAAAAAGCTCACTCGAACTGGGCATGGTGGTGCATGCTTGTAATCTCAGCCACTTGGGAGTTTGAGGAGGGAGGATCACATGTTCAAGGCCAGTCTCAGCAACTTAGCAAGGGCCTAAACAACTTAGCAAGACCCTGTCTCAAAATAAAACATAAAAAGAGCTGGGGAAGTAGCTCAGTGGTTGATTGCTGCTGGGTTCAATCACCAATACCATAAATAAATAAATAAATCACTCTCAACTAATGTAACCTCTGCATTTCTTTTGTAAGAAGGTAAATTAACTGGTTTTACTCACAATTGCTATCCCATGCAGTACAAAAGCAGGAAATCCTTTTTTATATAGAAAGTAAATGCACCAGAAGACATTTTATATTTTAAAAATTTCTTCATGGGAATAGATCCCATGTAAATGATGAATATAGTCAAAGGTTTATGTACACATTTTTTTGCCACTTTATAATAGTGAAAATGAGAAATAACCTAAATAGTCAACAATATGGGGTTGGTTAAATGAACTGAGTTGCATCCATTAAATGGAATATTACATGGCCACTAAAATATTTTTTGGGGGGTAAAATTTTTAATGCATAGGAAAATCTGGCAATTCTGCAACCTAAAAAAGCAAGTTTTAAAACTGTTTACAATCTGATCCCAATTTTGTAAAATGTATGTAATATACATATAGGTATACATGAGGGAAATGTTAAAGATGGTTACTTCTGGCTTGTGATATTAATGATAATTTTTTTCTTTTTTACATATTTTTGCAATTTTCAAGTTTTCTACAACAAATATTATTTTATAACCCAGAAAAACAGACCATTAAAAATCTTCTCTGAAGCTGGGGTTGTAGCACAGTGGTAGAGCACTTGACTTGTATGTATGAGACACTGGTTCAATTCTCAGCATCTCATAAAAATAAATAAATAAAACAAAGGTATCGTGTGCATCTACACCTAAAAATATTCTTTAAAAAATTTCCTTCGATGAACAGGCAATAAGAATGTACTTGGAGGGGCCATGGTTGTGGCTCAGTGTTAGAGCACTTGCCTAGCATGTGTGAGGCACTGGGTTTGATCCCCGGTACCACATGAAAATAAACAAATGAAAAAAAGGTATTGTGTTTATCTACAACAAAAAAAAATTTAAAAAACAATGTTCTTGGATATTGTAAATGTGCAGGCACAAAATTACTGTGCTTCATCTTCTATGACTTTTTAGAGTACATATTATTTCAATAATAAACTTATATTCCCTATTTGTTTTGTCACAACACTTTAATAAAAATATAATGTTGTGATTAGAACATTGTTTCTTTCATAGCCATATACTTGTTTTGACAATTAGGATATTTGATTTCCTAGAAGATTTAAAATTAAAATTCTTTTATCTTTTTAAGCAAAACATATGCATACATGCATTTCATGCATACTTTTTAAACAAAAACTAATTTTATTTTACAGTTTTCCTACATAAGGGGAAAATGAAATTATGGTAGTTTAACAGACTATTCTTATCCGTCATAAACATACTGGTAGACATAAACATGTTTATATGCAACAAAATGAAACTGAATCCCCTCCACTCACCATGCACAAAAGTTAACTCAAAGTGGATCAAGGACCTAGATATCAAATCAGAGACTCTGCGTCTGATAGAAGAAAAAGTTGGCTCCGATCTACATATTGTAGGGTCGGGCTCCAAATTCCTTAATAGGACACCCATAGCACAAAAGTTGATAACAAAAATCAACAAATGGGACTTACTTAAACTGAAAAGTTTTCTCTCAGCAAGAGAAACAATAAAAGAGGTAAATAGGGAGCCTACATCATGGGAACAAATTTTTACTCCTCACACTTCAGATAGAGCCCTAATATCCAGAGTATACAAAGAACTCAAAAAATTAAACAATAAGAAAACAAATAACCCAATCAACAAATGGGCCAAGGACCTGAACAGACACTTCTCAGAGGAGGACATACAATCAATCAACAAGTACATGAAAAAATGCTCACCATCTCTAGCAGTCAGAGAAATGCAAATCAAAACCACCCTAAGATACCATCTCACTCCAGTAAGATTGGCAGCCATTATGAAGTCAAACAACAACAAGTGCTGGAGAGGATGTGGGGAAAAGGGTACTCTTGTACATTGCTGGTGGGACTGCAAACTGGTGCGGCCAATTTGGAAAGCAGTATGGAGATTCCTGGGAAAGCTGGGAATGGAACCACCATTTGACCCAGCTATTGCCCTTCTCGGACTATTCCCTAAAGACCTTAAAAGAGCGTACTACAGGGATACTGATACATCGATGTTCATAGCAGCACAATTCACAATTGCTAGACTGTGGAACCAACCCAGATGCCCTTCAATAGATGAATGGATAAAAAAAAAATGTGGCATTTATACACAGTGGAGTATTATACAGCACTAAAAAATGACAAAATCATGGAATTTGCAGGGAAATGGATGACACTAGAGCAGATTATGCTTAGTGAAGCTAGCCAATCCCTAAAAAACAAATACCAAATGTCTTCTTTGATATAATGAGAGCAACTAAGAACAAAGCAGGGAGGAAGAGCAGGAAGAAAAGATTAACATTAAACAGATACATGAGGTGGGAGGGAAAGGGAGAGAAAAGGGAAATTGCATGGTAATGGAGGGAGACCTGCATGGTTATACAAAATTACATATAAGAGGTTGTGAGGGGAATGGGAAAATAAATAAGGAGAGAAATGAATTACAGTAGATGGGGTAGAGAGAGAAGATGGGAGGGGAGGGGAGGGGAGATAGTAGAGGATAGGAAAGGTAGCAGAATACAACAGTTACTAATAGGGCATTATGTAAAAATGTGGATGTGTAACCGACGTGATTCTGCAATCTGTATTTGGGGTAAAATTGGGAGTTCAAAACCCACTTGAATCAAATGTATGAAATATGATATGTCAAGAGCTTTGTAATGTTTTGAACAACCAACAAAAAAAAAGAAGAGAAAAAAAATGAAATGCATCCTTAAAAAAGAAAAAGAGAAGCCTGTATGTAAATGAAGTTGTGGCTTTAATTCGTCAGAATTTATTCTGACTTGCAACAAACCACAGAAAATCTTTTCAAGTCTAGTTAGTGTAATTTAAATGGACATTCCAGAGTCCATTCCTCAATTCCATCACAAGAACTACACTTTCTACTTTCAAAGGAATGAGGATCAGGAAGAAAGTTGTCACATCAGCTAATTTTCAATAAATATCAAGTCTCTTGGGGTCTAGGAACAAATACTGCCATTAGTTAGTGTTGAAGTACAAGAATTTCTTTCTCTCCTCTCTCACTTCCCACTTTGCCCTGGCAATTGCCTGGGCGAAGGCAGTCCATCTCTCTGTAAAGGACAGTTGGCTTTGCATCTTAATTTCCTTTCTAAACCACAGAGTGGTCACTGCTGTGAACTTCAGCCAAGATGGCGTGTTTGAAGAAGGAAGTAGAGAAATCTGAGCCTTCCATGGTGCTGTTGGTGTTGTCACTGTGCTGGCAGCAGAGGATCTGTCTGAAGGTGGTACTCATCTCCTTGTCTTGGTAGGAGTACATGGTGGGGTTCATGTTAAATTCAGCAAGGAGGAGGAAAAGGCCAGAACATCACACTATGGACAACACACATATAGTAGTAACCAGACCAATGCAGGAGTCCAGCAGGTGATAAAAGCACCAAGCTTAATGACCACAGTTTCAATAGATTCATCATAGTGTCCTGATTCTGCCAGGGTCCAGAACTGTGCTGATACATTCTCATAGTCTTCTGGGGAACATACCCAAAGATGTAAGCAAAGATAACCACCATTACCACAAAGATCACCAAAATGAAAATGGCCCAGAAGACTAAGTAAGAGTCATTGTAGAGGGGTGCCATGTTGGAACAATTTTTGATATCACAGATGCACACTGGGTATAGCACCCATAACAATGTCCATAGACCAGATGACTACAATGACACCGTAACCTGCCAGTTGCTCATCTGTAGATGGAGCTGCATGCAGAAAACTATAATGTGTTCGTTGACTGAAATAGCCAGTAAGTTGGCCACAGATGCTATCAGGATGGTGTCAATGAGGCTTTGATGGAGGATCCATGTGGTAATGGTATTAAGACCTGTGTTGAACATTACATGGAAGTAGACCAACCAAGCAAAGAAATCTGCAGCAGCCAAATTAACCATTAAAGTAATAAATAGGAAATGGAAGCAGCAATTTATGTAGATTACCACCATGATGAGTAGGTTGGCCAACATGATGAAGACACAAACCAGCTTTCTGACAGTGTTCTATTCTGTGGCAACATACTATCCACTCTGGTTATAGAAGAAGGTGATAGACTCATTGTAGAAACGCCATGGTTGATTCATGGCTATGAACAGGGAGTAGAAGTAGATGCAGCAGCCATGATAGCTCTGTAGTTGTGGGAAGTGATCATGCTTCAGAACTATAGTGCCACACACAGGAGCCAATTCTGTAGGTCCATTATTCATCAGATCAGAGTCATACTAGGAGAAACTGTGGACCCCCTACTTGATGGAATTTCAAACAAACTTCAGGTCAAATGGAAACTCCATGTCAGAGAGGGGCCTTACATGTCTCGTTTTCTACTGTCCTCCAGTATATGGTGGAAGCTCAACAATTAATTGTGTGGCTCGCCTAAGTCCTTGTCTTCTGCTTTTGACCATTTATTTTTCTTGGTTTTGGGAAGTGAACCCAAGGCTTTGTTCATGGTAGGCAAGTGCTCTACTATTGAGCCATGTTTCCAGCCCCATTTAACCACTTTTTCTATACACCTGGGAATTGAACCCAGGATCCCTCACATACTAGAAAATTCATCTACCAATGAACTATAGCCTAAATCCCCATTTTAAATATTTTTTAAGTGTATAGGTCAGTGGCAGTAAGTATGTTCACATTGTTGTTCAACCATCACCATCATATGTCTCCAAAAATTTTTCATCATTCCAAACTGAAACCTGTACCCATTAAACAATAAGTCTCCAATTCCTATCCTCCCAACCTCTGGTAACTACTCTTCTACTTTCTATTTCTATGACTTTAATGACTAGGTATTTCATATAAGAAGAATCATGATATTTGTCCTTTTGTGTCTGGCTTATTTCACTTAAAATAATGTCTTCAAGGTTCATTATTCATTTTTTTAGTTGTAAATGGACACAATACCTTTATTTTATTTGTTTTTTATTTTTATGTGGTGCCAGGGATCGAACCCAGTGCCTCACGCATGTTAGGCAAGCGCTCTACCATTGAGCCACAACCCCAGCCCCTCATTGTTCATTTTTAATATGCAAAATAAAATAAAATAAAAATAAGACATCTATACTGACAGGGAAATCTGTCCAAGACATATTAAGCAAAGAAAAAAAGCAAATTCATATGTATATTATGCTATAATTTATATATAAAACAATGAGTGACTTGGAAAGTATAGGGTAAGAGGGAGATTTATTTTTTATTGTGTATATTTTTGTATGATTTAAATCTTGGTCAACCTATATATGTATGTACATATGTATGTATTTTCCATTTAATAGTTTTTCAGTGCCCATATTCTTTGTCCTTGTATTTTGACTCCTAGGTATTTATAGTCAGGAAATAACTGGACAAACACTTAAAGATATACAAGGCTATTTCCTGAAGCATTATTCATAATGGTAAAAACTTGGAATCTGCATAATGTTCAGCAATAGTACACTGACAAAATAAATTATGATATGCCCATTAAGTGGAATTGGCCCCATATATGGCAGGCCTCGTATATGAAGTATAAATTTATGCATTTATTAAAATGGAAAGATGTTACAAAGTATTATAAACTGAAAAAAGAAAATTACAAAACAGTATGTCTAGGATGATCCCATGCTCATATATATGCATCCCTATATAAAGATGTAAATCTATAAGGACACACACACCAAAATATTAACAGTGATTATCATTGGGTGGTAAAAGTTTGAGTGGTTTAAATTATTTTTCTGTTAATATGTCTTTATTTTCCAATTTTTTCTTAGATAGTCTATGCTATTTGTGTGTGTGTGTGTGTGTG
>NW_026000259.1:367716-374911 GCF_001458135.2 Marmota marmota marmota | reverse complement strand
TTTTTTTTTTTTTTTTTTTTTTTTGAGGCTGGCTTTTTTTTTCTGGGTACCAGGGATTGAACCCAGGAGCACTCAACCACTGAACCACATCACCAGCCCCATTTTTGTATTTTATTTAGAGACAAGGTCTCACTGAGTTGTTTAATGCCTCACTTTTTGCTGAGGCTGGCTTTGAACTCAAGATCCTCCTATCTCAGCTGCTGGGATTACAGGCATAAGCCACGACCCCCAGCCAAAAGGCACGATTTTAAACTCTTAATTATTGACAAAGCACTGACCTGGCATAGTGAACTAGCAGATATATAGTTCAGGAAACTGATTTTCTTTCCCTTGTACTTGCCAATATTACCTATTGGTTTGGTGTTTTGCTATAATGTTGTTTTTACCTTGTGAATTGTCTATGACAACTAAAATTTTCACTCATTGTAGAAAATTTGGAAAATAATGAAATAATTTAAAAATTGAAAATGAAAACACCCAAGACAACTACAACTATTTTAATTTATTTTCTTCTACTATTTCTCTGCAGAAAATTTAATATTGTTGCTGGGTGCAGTGCCACATGCCTGTAATTCCAGCAGCTTGAGAGGCTGAGACAGGAGGATCGTGAATTCAAAGCCAGCCTCTGCAACTTAGCAAGGCCCTATGCAGCTTAGTAAGCACTGTCTCAAAATAAAAATAAAAAGGGTGGGGGATGCAGCTCAGTGGTTAAGTATCCCTGGGTTCAATCCCCAGAACCAAAAGGAAAAAAAAAATATTAACATGGTTAAAATAATTTTGTATGTACAATCATGTGTACTTCTTTTTACATTTAATTTTGTATTAAGAACATTTCCTTTAGTTGTACAAAAGCTATGTAAAAATAATTTTATCCTTTTAATTCCTTTTTTGTGGTACTAGAAATTGAACCATGGGTCCTTTACATCCCCATCCCTTTTTATTTTTTATTTTGAGACAGGGTCTTAATAAGTTGCTGAGGCTGACCAACTTAGGATCCTCCTGCCTCAGCCTCCCAAATAGCTGGGACTACAGAGGTACACCACTGTGCCTGGCTTTTTCTTTCCTTTTTCTTGCTGAGATTCCATCATATAGCTATACCATAATTTATTTAGCTTCTCTAATCTTGAGCATTTAATATATTTCCCTATTATAAGCAGGGCTGAGATGAACATCTTTGTGTCAAAATCTTTGTTTTTTCTTTACTTTTTCTGATTACAAAGTTATAACACATGTTGTGAAGTATTTAAATATTTCAGGAATGTATATTTAGATCATTGTCTTTCAAATGGTGGATTGGGGACTCAATATACTTGGAAGCAACTGACATTTTGATATTTTACTTTATTTTTGGTGCTGAGGATCAAACCCAGAAACTTGCATATGCTTGGCAAACCCCCTACACTACCAACCCTATTTTACTTTTTATCATGAGATACCACATGAGAAGAAAAGTAGAGAAAAGGGTATCATGAACTATCATATACACATAACCTGTGTTTCTTTTTTGCTTTTGATACCTTTTAAAGTTTACACAAAGTAAAATTCACTCCTTTTGGTGTATAGTTAGTTCTATGCAAATGCATATGGTCATGTAAGTATCACCATCACAATCAGGATAGAAAATAGTTATATCATCCTTCAGAAAGTTTCCTCATTCTACTTTGTAGTCAAGTCTTTCCCCACTCCAACTTCCATGCACCCATCTGCCTTCTATTCCTTTTAATGTGTGTGTGTGTGTGGGGGGGGTATTTTCTAGGATGCCATATAAACAGAATAAAATAACCCAGGCCAGGACTAGGGTGAGGCAAGTGATATTACTTCAATTATTTAAGTAAATAAATAACACATAAATACATACTTACATAAGTAAGTAAAAAATTAACAGATTTGTTTAGTGGCATGACACATGTAGTCTCAGCACTTGGGAAGCTGAAGTGGGAAGATCAGTTGAGCCCAGAGTTTGAGGCCAGCTTGGGCAATTTAGTGATAACCTGTCTCAAAAAAAAAAAATTAACAGCAAGCTCATGCAAGGCCCTGGGTTTGATCCCCTGCAACACCAATAATAATAATAATAATAATAATAATAATAATAATAATAGCTGGGTGTGGTGGCCCACAGCTATAATTCCAGCAACTATGGAAACTGAAGTAGGAGGATCTAAGTTTGAGCCCAGCCTTGGCAATTTAGTGACACCCTGCCTCAGAATAAAAATTAAAAAGGACTAGGGATGGACCTCAGGGGTAAAGTGCCCAGGGTTCAACCCTCAATACTGAAAACACACACACACACACACACAAATAGTTAACACCTTAGAATCACCTAAAACCTAGTCATATTCAAATTTCCCCAATGGTGCCTAAATGTCTTTAATGCTCTTGTATGAAAACATCAACCAGAATATAAAATGTTAGAACGTGTTGCATGTAGAAAGAGCATTGTTTCCTTCCTCCTCCTCTTCTGGCACTCTATCATTAAACTATATTCTCAACCCTCTTAATTTCTATTCTGAGAGAGGGTCTTGCTAAATTGCCAATGCTGAACTTCAACTTGTGATCCTCTTGCCTCGGCCTCTCAAGTCATTGGGACTACAGGCATACACCACTGTGCCTGGCAAGAGCATTGTTTCTTTAAAACAAAACTGTTGTGTGTGTGCGTGTGTGTGTGTGTGTGTGTGTGTGTGTGTGTGTCTGTTTCTGAATTACTGGGATTGCAAAATAAAATGTTTAGGGGAAGGCTGCGGATGTATCTCAGTGGTAGAATGCATGCTTATGGGCAAAAAGTCCTATGTTCAATTCTCAGCCCATCCCCCAAAAGTGGTTTTTTGTTGTTGTTTTTTACTGTGGGATTTGTTTTAAAGAGCTGAAAATCTTATATGTAGAAGGTGAAAGCATCAATGAAGACAGAACCAAAATTAAGGTGTTTGACAACCCTGCTTCGTGTCAACATTTGTCTGGAAATTCCAGTCAATAAGAAAGAGGAATAAAAATATATAAATATTGTGTTGCAAAGGAAGAGAAAAATTGTCATTGTTTGCAGATAATATTACTGTTTCTAGAAAATCTGAGAGAATATATATTTTATCAAAAATATTTATTATTGTTGTTTTTAAAGTAATCACAAAAATGTAATTCACATATGTTCAACCATCCATATCCAAATCTTCCTGATATAGTTCACTGTCGTTCATAGATTGGTGAATGGACCAGGGTCATAGGGGTCTGATCAAACTCACGGGAAAATGATATAGCATCTGTAATGTTTAGATATAACAACCTTGCTTTGTATATGTCTTCTTGTGTGTATTTTCTGTTTTCCTGACATACTTTTTCCAATCCTTTCATTTTTTAGCCTTTTTAAAATACTTTTTTTAGTTGTTGATAGACCTTTAATTTACTTATTTATATGTGGTGCTGAGAATCCAACTCAATGCCTCACACATGCCAGGCAAGTGCGTTACTGCTGAACCACAACCTCAACCCCACTTTTTAGCCTTTTAATTCAAGTACATGTATAGAAAAATGCACATATTATGAGCTTGAAATTTCAGAAACTTGGGCTGGGATTGTGGCTCAGCAGTAGAGCACTTGCCTCCCACATGTGAGACCCAGGGTTCAATCCTCAGCACCACATAAAAATAAATAAATAAAATAAAGGTATTGTGTTCAACTAAAAAATGAGTATTAAAACCCTAGGCTTTAAAAAAAAGAAAAAGAAATTTCAGAAACTTAATGCACCTATGTAATGAACAGTCAATAGGTAAATGGAACACTGTTAGAACACGAGAAGCCCCATGTGCCTTTCAGTCACTACTCTCCCAGCACCCCTCAGATAATTAAAACAAATGTAACAGATTTAAAGTGATACCTATGAATTGAATTATTATAAACAATCATATTCTAAAAACTTGCTATAAAGCAAATAACCTTTTATAATCTGAATAATCATCTGTTACCATTTATCATTTGAACTTTCATATATTTTTGGTTTTATTAAAACAGAGCACATTTTAAAATGTAGTTCATAATCCGCTTGAATCAAATGTATGAAATATGATATGCCAAGAGCTTTGTAATGTTTTGAACAACTAATAATTTTAAAAAATACTATAAAAAAATAAAATTGTTAAAAAAAATGTACTCCAGAGCCAAACTGGTATTGTTTTGAATTGATAGTTTGAATTATTTATGAAACCATTCACATTTATTCATGAAAGCAATTATGTGTGTATATATAGTATATCATACTTTGTGTTTAAAGATAATGTGGCTAATAGTGAGTGAAGTGTGGTTGACCAGTTATTATGATAAAACTCTGCATAGGTTAGCTGTGCATGGTGGGCACACACTGTAGTCCCAATGATTCAGGAGGCTGAAGCAGGAGGATCACAAATTTGAGGCCAGCCTCAGCAAATTAGCAAAGCCCTTAGCAACTTAGTGAGACCTTCTCTAAATAAATCTAGAAAATGCTGGGGATGTGGCTCAGTGGTACAGTGCCCCTGGGTTCAATCCCAGTACCAACAATGTAAAACAAACACCCTCTCAAACCAACAAGCAAAAAACTATGCATAAGTGAATATTCTTCAGTTTCTAACTGTAATAGAGTCTACTGAAATTTGTGAGCTTCTTTCTTGTTCTATGACTAGGCCAATGTCTAAATGAACTTTCTTTAAATGATTCTTAAAAGTACTTGTGGTAGAGCTCAAGAAACCCGGGCTAGCAGCAGGAAGAGACCAGAATACAATCTTGACATGAGAAGACTCCTAAAAGCAAAGTAGCACATGCCAATGCTCCACATGGAAACTACAGGACATTAGCATTCCACAAGACCAGAATGGCTAAAGAAAAAAATAGAAAAGCAGTAACCATCTTAATGTTGTGGGACAGAATAAATCCTGTGCTTATATAGGTTAAAAAAAAGTACTTGGAGTACTTGATAAAATTTGTATAGCTCCCTTTTAATTTGCATTACATATTTTGTTAATTTGCATTACATTTTTGTTCCACTTGGAATTTCACCTATGTTTTGATTTAGTAAATTTAGGTGTGTCTCAGACATCCATGTGATAAGCTACATGGAACTAGGCTGAGTTTTTGTCATGGACTCTCCATTTCCACATCTTTATCCTACTATTTTTGTCTTTCATGTTTCACCCTAGTCCTCCAATACCCCATTATTATTGTATTTCCAAGCCTTCCCTCTTCTGGTAGTATTTGTTGCACTATTCCTTTTAATCCCTGTCAGCATAAAAACTCTAATAATTTCTTGTTCCCATTTCAGGACAATAGATTACTTTCTAATGCATAATATGATGTTACTGGATGGCATTTGCCCAATATGTTAACTCTTCAATGCTCTGTTTACCCAGGGATTTCCAAACTGTGACCCAAACTTTGCCCTAAATGGTAGAGTTTTTGTCCCTGGTAGTTCAATGCAAGAAATCTAAGCAAGTTGGCCACTTAACCTACCCTGAAGACATTTGAAGATCATCATCCATTTTTTTCTACACCTGTAGCTGTCTGTATATGACCCAGAGACTAAATGATTCAATAACAGTTCCTCACATTTTGTGATCTCACTGTTGTTGATCTTCTTTTCCATTTTCCAATGTGGCCCAAAGCAATTACTCATAAAATCATCTATTTTTTATGTGCTTGGGATCATCCTTGAAATTTATTTTTTATTTCTTCTTTTGAGATACACATGACAGTAAACTGTATTTTGACATATCATACATACATGGAGTATAACTTCCCAATCTTGTGGTTGTACATCATGTGGAGTTTCACTGGTAATGTATTCATATATGAACATAGGAAAGTTATGTTTGATTCATTCTACTCTTTTCTATTTCTATCCTCCTTCCCTTCGCTTCCCTCCATTCCCCCTTTGTCTAATCCAATGAACATTTTTAATTTTTTTGGTTTTTATTTGTCGATGGACCCTTATTTGTGTTTATTTATATGTGGTACTGAGTATCGAACCCACTGCCTCACACATGGTAGGCAAGTTCTCTACCACTGAGCTACAACCCCAGCCCCTAATTCAATAAACTTTTATCTCCCCCTCCTTATTGTGTGTCAACATTCATATATCAGAGAAAGTGCTTGACCTTTGATTTTTGGGGTTTGGCTTATTTCACTTTGCATGATAGTCTCCAGTTCCATCCAATAAAATCATCTATGACTACTGGAAGAGGGAAAGAAGAAGTCTCACTGCCATAGAGGATGCTGAATGCATCTCTTCTGAGGATGCTGCATAATCTCTTCTGTGGATTTCTTTTTTTTTAAATATTTTTTCAGTTGTTGGTGGACCTTTATTTTACTTATTTATATGTGGTGCTGAGAATTGAACCCAGTGCCTTACGCATGCTAGGCAAGCATTTTACCACAGAGCTACAACCCCAGCCCTCTTCTGTGGATTTCTATTGTGGTTTTATGGTATGCAGATTCTCTAGGCAGTTTATAGTCCAAACACATGCCAGTTTTCTTGATTTCTCTTCCCATAGGTTCACTGCTGGCACACTGGTATTCAGGGAGTCACTCAGATAGCAGAACTTACAGATGGCTTCGGCCTCTAATTAAATGACAAATCTTGGACTTTCCTGATATAGCTTAGGGATGGTCATGTTTCTTCCAGTCTACGTTTTTTTCTTTTGAAGTTTTAATTTTGTGTTTTGAATGAGGAATGCATTAACATGGTTCAAACATAAAAACAAAACAAAGCTTACATTTGAAACTTCCATAACCCACTCCTGTTCATATATACCCTGCTCTTTCTACTCTTTAAGGCAACTATTTAATTGGTTTTTATATACTCTCTCTTTCTTTATGCAGTCAACAAGCAAAAATATATATTCATATTTCTCCCGTTCCACAAAATGTAGCATACTTCCATTCTTTCTTGCATCTTTCTTTCTTCACCTAACTATATCCTGAAGATCTTTATAAATCAGGACTTAAAAAACTCCCTCATTCCTTCTTACAGCTTCTTTTAACATCATATAACCATATCAATATAACATAGTTTATTTAATTAATACTCTATTGATAGAAATTTGTGATTTTTCCTGTTTTTGTTTTCTATTTCACATCTTTGTCTCTAAATAATTTTTTAAAGGGGTAGGGATGTGGCTCAGTGGCTAAGTGCCCCTGCATTCAATACCAGGTCCCCCCACCTCCAAAAAAAAAAAAAAAA